>NC_091144.1:12533543-12847063 GCF_041381155.1 Argopecten irradians
CCCCCCCCCCCCCCAGCATGACCCCCCCCCCCCCAGGAGCCCCCATCCCCCCCCCCCCCCCCCCCCCCCCCCCCACCCCCCCCCCCCCCCCCCCCCCCCCCCCCCATCCCCCCCCCCCCCCCCCCCCCCCCCCCCCCCCCCCCCCCCCCCCCCCGTGACCCCCCCCCCCCCCCCCCCCCCCCCCCCCCCCCCCCCCAGGAGCGTGACACCCATCCCCCCCCCCCCCCCCCCCCCCAGCCATCAGGAGCGTGACCCCCATCCCCCCCCCCCATCCCCCCGTGACCCCCCCCCCACCCCCCCGTGACCCCCCCATCAGGAGCGTGACCCCCATCAGGAATTTGACAGCCATCAGGACACCCATTGACCCCCATCAGGAGCCCCCCCCCATCCCCCCCGTGACCCCACCATCAGGAGCCCCCCCCCCCCCCCCCCCCCCCCCCCACCCCCCCCCCCCCCCGTGACACCCCCCCCGTGACCCCCATCCCCCGTGACCCCCCCCATCCCCCGTGACCCCCCCCCCCCCCCCATCCCCCCCCCATCCCCCCCCCCCCCCCCCCCAGGAGCGTGACAGCCATCAGACGTGACCCCCCCCCCCCCCATCCCCCCGTGACCCATCAGGAGTGTGACCCCCCCCCCCCCCCCCCCCCCCCCCCCCCCATCCCCCCCCGTGACCCATCAGTGACCCCGTGACCCCCCCCCCCCCCCCCCCCCCCCCCCCCCCGTGACCCCCATCCCCCCCCCCCCCCCCCCCCCATCCCCCCCCCCCCCCCCCCCCCCCCCCCCCCCCCCACCCCACCCCCCCCCATCCCCCAGCCATCCCCCCCGTGACCCCCATCAGGAGCGTGACCCCCCCCCCCCCCCCCCCCCGTTGACCCCCCCCCCCCCGTGACAGCCACCCCAGCCATCAGGAGCCCCCCCCCCCATCCCCCCCCCCCCCCCCCCCCCCCCAGCGTGACAGCCACCATCATCAGGATAGACCCCATCAGGAGATGACCCCATCAGGAGCATGACCCCCCCCCCCCCCCCACCCCCATCCCCCCCCCCCAGCCATCAGGACAACCCCATCCCCCGTGACCCCCCCACCCCCCCCCCCCCCCCCCCAGGCCCCCCCCCCCCCCATCAGGACGTGACAGCCATGACAGCCATCCCCCCCCATCCCCCGTGACCCATCCCCCCCCCCCCCCCCCATCAGGAGCCCCCCCCCCCCCCCCCCCCCAGCCATCAGGAGACAGCGTGACCCCCCCCCCCCCCCCCCACACCCATCCCCCCCCCCCCCCGTGACACACCCCCCCCCCCCCCATGACGTGACCCCATCCCCCCCGTGACCCATCCCCCCCCCCCCCCCACCCCATCAGGAGCCCCATCCGTGACCCCCCCCCCCCCCCCCCCCCCCCCCCCGTGACCCATCCCCCCCCCCCCCCCCCCCCACCCCACCCCCCACCCATCCCCCCCCCACAACAGTACCATCAGGACCCCCCCCCCCCCCCCCCCCCCCCCCCCCCATCAGGAGCGTGACCCCCCCCACCCAGGAGTGACCCATCCCCCCCCCCCCCATCCCCGTGACCCCCCCCCCCCCGTGACACCCCCCCCCGTGACCCCCATCCCCCCCCCATCAGGAGCCCCCCCCCCCAGTGACAGCCATCAGACCCATCCCCCCCCCCATCAGAGGAACAGCCATCAGGTGACCCCCATCAGGAGCGTGACCCCCCCCCCCCCCCCCCCCCATGACCCAGGACCCCCCCCATGACCCCCCCATCAGGAGCGTGACCCCATCAGGAGCGTGACCCCATCACCCCAGTACACGTGACCCCCATCCCCCCCCCACCCCATCAGGAGTGACCCCCCCCCACCATCCCCCCCCCACCCCCATCAGGAGTGACACCATCCCCCACACCCCATCAGGAGCCCCCCCCCCCCAGGAGCGTGACCCCATCAGGATAGTGACCCACCATCCGTGACAGCCATCAGGAGCGTGACACCCATCCCCCCCCCACATGACAACCCCCCCCCCCCCCCCCCATCAGGAGCGTGACCCCATCAGGAGCGTGACAGCCCCCCCCCCCCCGTGACCCCCATCCCCCCCCCCCCCCCCCATCAGGAGCGTGACCCCCATCAGGAGCGTGAGCCCCATCAGGACCCCATCCCCCCCCCCCCCCCATCCCCCCCCCCCCCCCCCCCCCCAGCCATCAGTGAAGCCTTCCCCCCCCACCCACCCCCCCCCCCCCCCCAACATCAGCGTGACACCCCCCCCCCCCCCCCCCCCCCCCGTGACCCCCCCCCCCCCCCCCGTGACAGCCCCAGCCATCAGGGAGGACCCGTGACCCATCCCCCCCCCCCCCCCCCCCCCATCACCCCCACCCCCCCCCATCAGGAGCTTGACAGCCATCAGGAGCAGGAGTGACAGCCATCAGGAGCGTGACAAGCCATCAGGAACGTGACAGCCATCATATGTCATATGTACTCATTTACCCACTGCACTGCAGAGGTAATGAATTTATGAACAAATTATAATTCTCAAATTCTCAATTGTTTGGTGGTAAATGTATTATTAAAAGCTTTTCTCATAATTGAAGTATAAAAAATATGGCACATATAACTGTAAAACAGTTTTCTTCCTTAAAATTTATCTTTTCATCACACACAGATGAATAAGATATGCAACTCAACAATAACATTTTATTGAGCTGAATACCAATGTTGTAAGAAAACTTTTTATCAATGTGACAACATTTTAATGGATATGACTAACATTTAACAGGACCGGTGTAACAGGAAGGACAAAGTCGCTATGAAGTGGAAGGAAATAACAAATACAAGAGTACATTAAACAGGTAAGTTCCTGATCATGACCAAGCGAACATTCATATCTCAATATATCTATTTTACAGTTAAATTCAGAGAAATGTGTTTGCTTAAAAACAAGTATTAAAAAAGGACAGATTAAAAAAAACAACCTTCGAAGTGGCTGTTTTTATATGCAAACTTTTTATACATGTCATGTGTTTCTCTGTTAGTGGCTTTGATTTTTTCCATACTGCAGACAGCAGTTTGCCTATATCAGTAACTTTGTGCTCAATACAGGTGGCCTCTTAACTTCATCTTTGTTCAAAACAGACAGGCTTCTGGCTCCTGGTCAATTTGAATGATTGTGTACAAAGTTTGGTATGATTCTGGTTTTCTCCCGAAATCTTGACATTTTCTATATATTTAAGGGTACATGATTATGTAATGGATTATCTCCCCTTGGCTTGGACTTGTCTTTTCTTTATTACATTCAGATAAAGTTTAATAATATAACCAATAATTCAACTTAGACAAGATTAATACCATTAAGAAAGATTTTATACATTATTTTTCAATTAATACAGTGTGTAAATTCAACATTTTATGTTTTCAGGATTACTCAGCAAATAATTCTCCGAAAGTGAAGCCCTGCTATAGACAAACCGGTTGACTGATCAAGTTCATGTCACAGATTTGACATACAGCTAAAATACACTTTACATCACAGGTGAGCATTGAAATTTTAATTTCTACTATAGAGAAAATTACCAACCAAATGAAAAAAAAAACCTTTGGAAAGGCCCCTGTGTATACAAGATTTTGATTGGCTGGTTTATTATGAATTTCAAAATTAAACATGTTTTCTCACAACTATGATATGAATTCGGAAATCCAGATTAAATTTCAAAATGGCTATCCTGCTTGAAGTTTGAGCTGAAGGGCCCAAACTTTTTTTCTATCTAGTGTTATATGAGAACCTAGACTTGAATTATAGAAAACAATAGCTAACTATTATTAAACTGTTTTAATAATACATTAAAAAACTTTAAAGATGCTCCATCGGTGACAATTGGTATTTTTCCTCTATCAAAAACAGCAGCAGACGATTGAGTATTTGTCTTCAGTTACAAGAATTACTCACTTTACACCATTCCAACATTGAAAAATTTTACGTCAATATAAAGATATAAAAAATAATCACTTGCATCCCGAAAAAATCCATGCACTATGTCCTATATGGAATGAAGTACTGATTGCGCAAGCACCAAAAGCTGAATAATTTATTTTTATATTATTTTTTTGTGTTAATTAGACATATATACATACACAATTAAACAACCAATTACTGTTCAAATGATAAGTGTCATTTATGTTTCTGTCGGCAGTGGAGCATCTTTAAACAAACTTTAACAGTCTGTGGTCAATGTAGAATTATTTAGTTTGTTGTTATCTAACAAATTGAAAGGTGCAAAATACAAAAACAGCTGATGAAATGAAAATATCCAGAATTTTAGCTCTGTATCAGTAATGGACATGCAATCTCTGGACACAATTTCAATGTAAAATAGCCAAAAAAAAACCCATTCATTATTAAGATTAGATAGTTTAGTTTAAATATTTTTCTGATTTAAATGTGTGCTACATTGATTTGAAGAAAATTGATTTGCAATTGCAATTGGTGCTACACAGCAGACCTGTACAGTGCATCTGTTAGAATAAATTTGAATCTGATTGAATAGCTCGCAAATTAATTTAAGAAGCAGTATAATGTTGTTAAAAATAGATAAATCAAAGTGATATAGGGCAATAGGGTATATAAGAGGTACTTAGATCATAGTCAAAATTGGTCTGAAACATCGTTGGGGGAAGGGTAACAGAGTTTGTATAAATTTTGGCTCTGACCAGGGCAGAAGGGCAGGGTCCAATAGGAGAAATCCCTTAAAATTTCTTACAGTCATTAAGAGTTCTACAGGGAACAGTCTGTATAAATTTTGGCTCTGACCGGGGCAGGACTGAGGTGAGGCAATGGAAACTCGATCACTATCTATAGTAGATGTAAAGTTTCTGCATGGTGTTCTCCAAAAGACTAAGGTGAACTTTTGCGATACTTTGGCGTCCAGTGTCCAGCTGTCAACAATTGACTTTTTCATAACCGCTGGTTAAAATTTAATAAAAAATTGAATTATAGCATCCTTATTTGGTGGTGTGTCAAAATGTACAAATGATAGGGCAGACCCTCCAGGAGCCTGAGAGGCGGGTCAAAAGTGTCAATTTGGCTGTTTCCATATAAATAACTTCTGAAAGTAAGCATTGGATAGCACTCGTATTGCATTTGTAGCATCCTTTTTGGGTGGGGGATACAAAACTGTATAAAATGGTTCGCTATCCCCCCCAAGGCCTGAGGGGCGGGCCAAAATTAAGTGTCAATTTAGCTCTTTCCATATAAATGACTTTTTCTCTGTAACTAGCATTGGGTAGCACTTGTAATGCATTAATTTTTTACCATTTTTATGGGGTTTGGATTCAAAATTGCCATGGTGGGGCCAAAGGGTTAATTTTATGCTATATCCAGTCATAATAGATGATAATGAATAAATTAACCAGATGAGCGCTACTCAGGCCCTCTCTGCCTTTAAACTAGGCAACATTTTGCAAAATAGCCACGATTGCCGTCAACATTTGTTGGGGTCCTGTCCAGAAATAGTTGGTATGACGTCATAGTAACAGTCTGCTTTTATACTTGTATCACAAAGTGTATGTTTTATGTCCTTTTGGCATCTGCCATGTAAAATTGTAATAAGATTATCATGTAATCTTTAAAATTTTTTCAATTAACAGGGACATACAAATGTAAAGAGGTGGCTTATATAACCAGTACAACCTTTTGTTTGGAGGTGGCAGTATCAGTCCAACAGTTTTATAAGGACGGAGAAAGTTGGTCTTCACACGAGATGTAGGTTAAGATACATTTTCTTTATTTTCCGCTTAGATTGGCCATTAGGTTTGACTTGTGACTAAAGCTTTGGTCACAGGTGCCACAATGATAATCCAGGCGGGCTCTGTGATGGCAGTTCAATTTTCTGATTGAAGAACAGACGTTCTACGTAACAGTTGCAATGTTAATTTCATCGCTTTTGTCATCAGCAGCAATGCACCACTCCAAAAGCGTCCACATGAACTAGGGTGTACCGATTTAGGGCGGGATTACTTTTCTAGACGGAAAGAAAGAATATAAGTAATCCGTCCCCCGTAATTATCGGCAACCTTTCCGACTTATAGTTCATGTGGACACTTTAAGGGTAGTGCTGTGCTGTTGGGGGCAACTGCATTGAATTGACTGCGCGATTTGCTGTGGAATGTCCGTTCTTCAAATTGAATATTGAACCGCCATCACAGAAAGCACATCTGGATTGTCATTGTCACAATGATAATCCAGTCAGGCTTTTTGACGGTTGTTTCATTTGATTGAAGAACAGTTCTATGACAATCATAGTCACTTTCATAGTCTTTGTCACTAACAGCGATGCTCCACTCCAAAAGGATAAACAAAAACTAGAGTGTACCGGTTTAGGGCGGGATTACTTTTCTAGACGGAAAGACAGAAAATAAGTAATTCGTCCCCGTAATTATCGGCAACCTTTCCGACTTATAGTTAACGTGGATACTTAAAAGGGTAGTGCTGTGCTGTTGGGGGCAACTACATTGAATTGACTATGCAATTGCTGTAGAACATGTGCACTTCAATTAGAAAATGGAACCACCATCAAAGAAAGCCTGCCTGGATTACCGTTGGGGCACCTGTGACCAAAGTCCACAAGTCAAAGCTGGTATGTCGGCATGAGTCGACTTCCAGAGCCAAATGAAGCGGAAAATTCAGATGCAAAAATTGCAAATGTACCTGGACCTACATGTACATCTTGTGGGGAGGCTCTTCAATCAAAGTTCTCATTCAACTGTTTGGCAAAGATATGGCTATCTTCACAAGGTATGGTTATCGGATAGTGATCACAGAAGACAAGACTGTAGCCTGTAACAATGGAGAAGACATGAAGACTTGAGTGAAGAAAAAAATAACAAACAAGAACCCTTTGTGAGGTAGGCAGATCTGCTATAATGAGGAGGAATGGGTTAGGAAATTTAAAATTTTAAAATTTAAAAATTACAATTATGAAGCAATGTCAGAGAACAAAGCACAAGTGAAAATGGAGGGAAAATAAAACTTGTTGAAATGAACATCTTTGATGCAAAGTTTGGTTTCAGTTATCAAATACATTCTTCAGTTGCAAAATGATTCAATACATGAAAGTTATAGATGATATGATAGAAGTCATTGATGTTAGAATCATTATAATGAATACCTTAATCAAGTATTGAAGTGTTTCATTGACATTCATTGGCAGTATGAATGCCAAGTGGACAGGCAAATTTCATGTACTTAACATCACACGGTAAACATTGAAATTTCAACTTCAGCTATCAAGACAGTGACACCATGAAGATAGTAACAAACGTCAGGATATCATCAGGATAGTGACAACAATCAAGATACCACCAGGACAGTGACAACAATCATGATACCACCAGGATAGTGACAACATTCGAATACTACCAGGATAGTAACAAACATCAGGATATCATCAGGATAGTGACAACAATCGGATACCACCAGGATAGTGACAACAATCGAATACCACCAGGATAGTGACAACAATCAAGATACCACCAGGATAGTGACAACAATCATGATACCACCAGGATAGTGACAACAATCATGATACCACCAGGATAGTGACAACAATCATGATACCACCAGGATAGTGACAACAATCCAAGATACCACCAGGATAGTGACAACAATCATGATACCACCAGGATAGTGGTACCACCAGGATAGTGACAAACAATCGATGATACCACCAGGATAGTGACAACAATCATGATACCACCAGGATAGTGACAACAATCATGATACCACCAGGATAGTGACAACAATCATGATACCACCAAGATAGTGACAACAATCATGATACCACCAGGATAGTGACAAAACAATCATGACCCGTTGACAACAACCACCAGGATAGTGACAACAATCATGATACCATCAGGATAGTGATATCTTCCAGGATAGTGACAACAATCATGATACCACCAGGATAGTGACAACAATCAGATCATGATATACAACCATGATACCAGGATAGTGGCAACAATCATGATACCATCAGGATAGTGATACTTCCAGGATAGTGACAACAATCATGATACCACCAGGATAGTAGCAACAATCATGATACCATCAGGATAGTGACAACAAATCATTATACCACCAGGATAGTGACAACAATTGGATACCACCAGGATAGTGACAACAATCGGATACCACCAGGATAGTGACAACAATCGGATACCACCAGGATAGTGACAACAATCAAGATACCACCAGGATAGTGACAACCAGCAGGAAAGCGACAACCATCAGGATATCATCAGGATAGTGACAACAGTCAGAATAGCAACCATCAGGATAGCAACAACCATCAGTAAGTTTGAACAATTTAGTAGTTTATGAAAGTAATCAATGTTTGACAGTAGAGAAATATGTCAAGTTGGTGGAATTAAGGAAAGTATTTTCTTGTAAGTTTTTAAATGTTTTCAGGCAAATTGAATCTTACCATTTGGCCCAGTATTTCAAAACACTTATCTTGACATTTTTAAAGGTATCAGAGAGAAAACTAAATTATTCTGTTAAGTTAGGAACAACAAGAGATCCAGAGTGATCCAGAAGATTTAATTGTATCACTGCATTTCAAAGATTTATTTTGGTTGGTTGATAAGATTAATTAGATTAAATTTAAATATCAACAATAAGGATCATTAAGGTGAACCTCTCATGTATACAATGTGTTGCATGGTGAAGTGCATATGCATTTTGGGAGGTTGTAGTATGATCGCCTTGTTCCAAATTGTAATTGTGGAACTTTTTATAGTTCGATCTACTGAAGCATGTTGATAAAGATACTGAACAAATACAACCATTTACATTATACTAAAAATGGCAAACCAGTCCTTCCACTCCCTTTATCAACATAATGGTGCGTCATGGCCAAGGGTCAAAAGTGAGCTAGTGTCAAGGGAGACTTAAGAAGAAGAATGTTAGTACATTAATTCTTTTAAAAGAAGAAAGCCAATTAATTTATCAAAACAGAAACCCCCATAATTTGAAAATAAGGCTGTAAGGTTAATTATATAATCAAATTAATGTACCTTTTATAAGCAATTAACATTGCAGAACAGAAGATAAAATTCTAAATTCTTTTCTGATTTTATTTTCCAATTTCAAACTACTTGTATTTTCCAATTAATTCAGAATGTTTTGTTATAAAAACAACATTTTTGTTAAATTGCTATATTTTAGTCTATGAGGTCCAGTTGGGTCATTGCTCTTATAATTACCAGTATATTTTTGAAAACGATTCTTATTCATTATAACCTTCCATCATGCCCTGCATTAATCTATCTTATACAAAGTTAGCCATGTTGTAAACAAACTACAAATTTGATTTTCAAATTTTGTTTTATAGTATTCAGTTGAAGAATATAGAAAAGTAAAGTTCTTTAATCCTTATACTCACTCTGCAAGACATTGACAAATAAACCTCCCAACTGACAGGACACAAACGACTAGACGGGACTGACATGGGAGGCGCTTACGAACTGACCCTATCATTAAAACTACTAATTCACATTCTCACTCCAAAGGACTTCTTTCCTATATTCTTTAGTATTAATATTACCATAAATTTCAAAATTGTATACATTGTTATTTTATCAAACATATAAATTAAATTCATTGAAAACATTTTGTTGGAAATACATTGTAAGTGTTAATTTTAACTTTTTATCCTTCTACACATACTGGCTTGAGCTTTATGGCCATCTGTCTTATAGACTATATATAGCTTTGTTTTTATGCTAAAATTTCCAAGAAAAAAATATAATACAAAAATCATTGAATAATTAACATGTTGGGAATTTTTACTTATTTCAACAAGGTTTTAATATTTGGACCAAGATGTAACAAGTTTGATAAATTTTAACATTATAATATCATTGAGAAGTATTTTTAATTAAGGAGATTTCTCCCATTATTTCTAAATAACGCATAAATGTCAATATCTTTAATCAATAAAAATATACTTAACAAAAATTCATAATACTTGCAGCTGTATTAAATTATGGGGGTTATAAATGTCGTTTTGAAACAAATATGCAATATAATATTTATGTAATACTTATTTTCAAATGAGGCACCTGTTCAGCATTATTAGGTCGTTTAAGCACTTGAAGAGCTTGAGGCATCTGTCAATAATCAAACACATCAACACAAACTAAACCATGAGTTGTCTCCCTTACCATGAACCTGCCATCTAAAGGAGTCAACTGTATTTGTTTTAAAATTGTTCTTACAATTTTTCTTTTGGTGCAATGAGTGATCATTTTGTGGCAGGTTCAATACAGTACTATAAGTATTTGAAATAGGAATTTGAGTGGTACATATCCTCTGGGCCTCTTGATAATTTCTTATTTTGTACAATTGGTATTGCTTACAAAATTTTTTATACAAAGTCATATAATAAACTTTCTAAATTGGGAACTTATTTTGTTGATCTACAGTCATTCAATTCATGAAGCTTTTATAACTACTATCATTTTGTTTCAAAATTTCATATTTTATTACATTTTTCTTAATTCCATCAAATACAAACTGTTTCCATGCAGTCACAACATTGATTAAAAGCTTGTAAATATTTCAATGAATATCAGCTCATAATTTGTGCTATGAAGCATGGTTTAGTTCCATAACATCAAATAGCAGAGGGCTGCAATTTTGTTTAAAAATACCTTTGGATTAAAAATATTGTCCAAGAGAGAAGATGAAAATGGGATTTTGTGATAAAATTTTAGATATTATGGGCTCTTTTGATCTTATAGATATCTGGCGTAAACAAAACAAGGATACAAATAAATAAAGATATATACTAGGCATCAGTGCATTGCCCAAATAATAAACAAACAAGGTTAGTTTACTTCTGTTATCTTCTGACTTGACTACTGTGATAAAGATAGTGACATTGGAATCAGTTATAGGTCAGACCATAGTCCAATATATATAGTAATAGAATTCATAGATCAAATAACGGAAAAGGATCATAGAAATTCAATTGTAGTTTGCTGCGAGATCAGGAAAATGTAACATTTAGTAAAACTATGTGTAAATGAGATAATAAATCAATGCAGAAAACCCTGAAGTATAAGATCGGAATCTTAGACCAACTTTTAGAATAATTAAGTGACTCCTTGCTTTGGGAAATTGTAAAATTTACTGTAAGAGGCATGAGCTCAGAAAAAGAGGGTTTTAGGGCGGAGGAAAAAATCTAGCCAAATAAAGATGGAAAATAGAAGTAATACTAAATACTAGAGAAAAGACACTTTGAGGAGAACTAATTCCCAATATTATCAAAAAAAATGGTGAAGAGGTTACTGATTTGGCAGATATATGTATATAGTACACAAACAAAAACTTAAATATAAAAACTTCTACACAAAGAAAAATTTAGAGATAATTCCACATACTTTCTTTGATGAAACAAATCAATTTATAAATACATTATCAGCTGCACAAAGTCATCAATTAGAAGGCCAGCTCGAATACTGTAAGTGTCTACATGTATTCTCAATTAAATAATATATATATATGAAAAATGACATTCAAGTCACCTTGTATAGATGGTTATAATATAGAATTATACAAATGTGTTTTGTTAAATATTTATACTTGTTTGATATGTTCTCTACATCAGGCACATACAGAGATATGAGAAAATGTATTTCTAAGGAAGAAAAAATCTCAATTATATATAAAGAACTCCTTGAATTTGGAGGCCCATTACACCTTTAAAAGTTGCTTATGAAATTGCATCATCTGTTATTTTGAATTTGAAAAAAATTATAAGTGATACAGAAAAAGGATTTATATTGGGAAATGTAGTAGATTTATGCATATTTATAAAAATCACAGAAAAAAAATATTTCTGGACTTGTATGTATATAAATAATTTTATCAGTGTCTCAGTGATTGATTTTGAAAAAGTTTTTGATTCCTTGGAATTTTATTTTTATTTGACTCGCTATGTTTTTATGGTTTTGGACCTTCGATTATTCAATGTATTATATCCTTAGTTCCTGTTGTATTACCAATAAAGAGCATTGCTCGGTTTTCGTTTTTGAAGTACAACATGGGGTGAGGCAGGTTAACCCCTTGAGTCTGTGTAT
This sequence comes from Argopecten irradians, assembly GCF_041381155.1. NCBI lineage: Eukaryota > Metazoa > Mollusca > Bivalvia > Pectinida > Pectinidae > Argopecten > Argopecten irradians. Next base: position 12,545,664 of record NC_091144.1, read on the forward strand.
TTTTTATTTTATATGTAGAACTCCTTAGTTCGGCTTTAAAAATCAACCAAACTATGGATGGTATTTGAACTGTAAACATGCAGATGACACATCACTTACATTATCTAATGATCCAGTTAATCTCTTAAAACAACATAAAACATCTTGGCAGATTTAAACTCAGAAAATAAAATTGTGTAAGAAGGGGTTGTGGGCTTAAATTTTTACCAAATAATAAATTATTGTGGGACCATCAGGGTAATTCTTTGAATTTCTAGGTATCAAATAAAAAATTTCCAAAAAGCAAACATCTGAAGATAATTACAATGAAAAATGAATCAATTCAAATATTATTATCAAAAGATTGGTAATTTAGAAAATTATCTTTTATTGGAGACGTAACTATTATTAGACTTCGCCTATTTTTATTCAAACATTGATGGTCCTTCCTGACCCTCCCTCACATATTACTGATGAATTGCAGAAAACGTTTTTGTGAGATGGAAAGCCAGATAAAATAAAGAGGAATGTTATTTACAGTGATTTTATAAATGGAGTTTATACCTACCACATGTTTTGACTTTTTGCCATGCTATTAAGATGCCTTAATAAATGGATAAAGAAAGTTGTTTGAGTCCTTTAACCATTCAGAATGGAAGATTTCACTTTTAGACAGTAGAATGGGTTGGATTTCTTCAAACTGACTAAAGAAGATTTAATAGTTATCGAAAGAAAAAATAATATTTTTTCAAAAGAAGAATTTTTTACCCCATAAGAAATAACTAACCTATTTTTTTCAACAATTCCATAAAAATCATTTATGAGAGATGATGCAAAAGAAAAAAAAAACTACGACTTATATAATGGTTAATGTATGGCACTTGAATTTTTTTGTCCTGAATACAATTTTATAGAATATTATGGAGTCATCAATGCCATACTAAGAAACTGGAAAGAAATACTGAATAATTCAAGATTCAGGAAATTGATTTAACATTGCAAAAAAATTATCAGAACAAATTTCAACATTAGCATGTAGTGCTATTCTTGTGACAAACATGTAATTTAACAATTAAATGACTTATAAAATATCACAGACAAAATTATACACTGATAGACTTTACAATGACACAGAAACATTAAGATGTATATTGAAAGCATAGTCACAGGACAGTGGCGTAGGAAGATGAAATGTAATGGGGGGCAAAGGTCCTTAATATTTTGTAAAAAAAACACCTATAGATAGTGGCGTCGCTAACAGGAAATTAATGATTACACAAATAAGCGGGTATCTCCCGGGAAAAATATTACAAGTTAGAAAGACTGAGAAGAGTTTTACTATGTATTTTGATGATTTTGCGAGCGCCGAAGGCTCTTTGACACAAAATTTAGTTGTTAGGGGGTCCGGGATTCTACCCCGGGAAAAAATTTTATGATGCAAATGGCTAAGATAAGTTTTATGATGTATTTTGAGGAATTTGTGAGTGCTGAAGGCACGAGATTTTGTTGTTTGTGGGTCCAGGGGTCTCCCCCCACCCCCCGACCCCCCCAGAAAATTATTTCAATTTAGAATGGCTGAGATAAGTTTCACAATGTTTTTTGATGACTTAAATTAAAGCGTTCTAAAGTCGGTAATTTTTTTATTTAAAGTTACCTGCATTTATAAATGCTAATTGTGAAAGTCGTCATATCATTATGCAACACTGCTCCAGATGCACACCATCGGCCCGGTACATTGTTTTGTAACTAAAAATAATAATGAATAAATTGTCTTGATAAGACATATAAACAAATTAATCTTTATAATTAAGAGACATTTTTTGAAATAATACAATCTCTAGATGGGCATTTTTAGTCTAGTTTGTGTGTATTGAATTTTCATTATTAAAGGTTTGAACATTACGTGCTTGGGAACGTTTTAGGAAACATTCCGCGCAGCGAAAAAATTTCTATAATGAAGTACGAAAAATGTGTAGGACCATTTTTTTTTCAAATGTGCATTTTAGAACATTTCACTCGGCGAAAATGAGGGGGGCTAAAAGACAAGTTTGCCCCCCCCCCTCCCCCCCCCATTCCCTTAATTTAGTTATTCTATTTTTGGAATTTAATGTGGTGTATTAAAATCATGTGATCCACGATCAATCATACCTGAATGAAAATAAGAAACAAATGGCAATGCCTGTACAATTTTGATTTAAAACTTTGTCAATGACAAAGTCATTGTTTATCATTGAATTTTTCAAGGAAAATTGTTGACAAAAAGCATTTTCAGCATTTTCAGCTAACAACTACACCAACAAATATTTTTAGTGCTTTTTATTTGTTTGTCAATAACCCTCTTTCAAAAAAGTCATAAGAAAAGTAACTATTTATAATTGACATTGACCATTGCAGTAAAATAGAGAATATGGGGATATACATATTCCCAGAGAAAGTAAGTGAACATTAAAAGAAAAGGGATCTTTACCAATCATTTGTTTATTTAAAGATGCTAACGGAGCATGATGATACTTATCATTTGAACAATAACTTTAATATGTTTAATCGTGTATATATGTGTCTAAAACACAAAAGTACATAATTATGTATATAAAATTTTTTTCATTCTTTGTGCATGCATGCATAATCAGTACTTCATTCTGTATACAACATAGTTCCATCAAATTTTTTAGGGACTAAATTGTTATTTTTAATATTTTTTATCTTAAAGTTACATGTTTACAAAAAGACACTATGTGATTTGAGTAATGTTTATATACCAGTACATATTTACAATAGGACACTCTATGTGATATAAGTAATGTTTATATACCGGTACATCGATATTTACAATAGGACACTTTATGTGATATATAAGATGATGATGACGATGATATACATTATGTTATAGTAAACTGTTTACAGATGTTTGTGTTACGTTGAAAAATTCATTGAATCAAAAAAAAAAAAAAATGTGCAGAATGACAGTGGTCCGAATCTGTCATCCGTGAGAAATCGGGCTTGTTGTTAGACATTTCGGACACAGGTTTCCGGGCAATAGACCGGTTTTTCCTGGGCGTGCAAGTGGATTTCGATGATCGGATATATTCTGTTGTGGTAAAGTTAATAGAAAATTAGACAACATCATTAAAAAGTAAATTTTTAAGTACAAAATGTCTTGTTGTTGATATCTGACCTATACATATGAACTACATTAGAATATATTGCCCACGTATAAATAAAACCAGTTTAATATAGTTACAGGATGGGTGATGACACCCAATACGAGCACATGCCTAATAGTTACATGGAGATGAAGCATCATAGATGTACTAATGATGTATATGTAAAAATGATTTATTTTTTTTTTACATAAATGCCAATAACTTTTTGGGAACAAAAAATATACTTTTTTTAGACATATTTTTTGTTTGTTTTTTAATTGAGACCACCCTGTGTCTTGAAATCAAATTAGGTGGCATTGCATTTAAATTCCTTCTTTAATTTTCTAATTCCAAAGCATTAAAAATGTATAGTACATATGATATCCATCTCCAATGTATTTTATAAGTATTATAAGTTTTAGGAAATACTTTCACTTCTTTGTGTATATAATTTATACATTCCAGCATGTAAGTTGCTATATCTAGTTGAAAATCTACATGGCCGTATCAAACATTTCACTGACGTGAATATGACATCAGTGATAGTAACCCCTGGAGTATCGAGGACAATGTGTCTGATGTTAACCGACCAGTTATTTAAGTTGATTCTTTGCCATCTAATGAGCCCTGGAATGTTTTCCTGCAAATGCCGAAATAGCCAGGTTTTGGTGCATTTATACACTGTTTTCTGTCACAACTGACATTGATTTCTGCAATGATTTTGAGTTATGATTGTTGTGATAGGTATGGACAATCATTTAAAGGAGTAAATTGCTGGATTATGAGAATTTCAAGAGGCCAATTGGGCCAACATTACCAGGTTAAGGTTTTGGTGCAAGTGTAATACTGTTGTAAATCCATCACAACTGACATTGATTTCTACTATGTATATTTGTGATGGATATGGACAATCACTTACAAGGTGAATTTTGAGAATTGCAAGTTGTCATCCTCTATACTCCAGGGGTTACCATTACTGTCATTATATCCACTCCTGACTATCTCATTAAGTAAAACTGAAGACAGTTACAGAGAAACAAAATCTAATTTAAATTAGACTTGTAATTCCGATCCACTAAGATGCTCTACTATTCGCTCCAATACAAGTATTATTTGGAGCGTATCATATTATATTTGTTTTGGAGAGTGTTGTATTATACTTGTTTTGGAGCGTATCGTATCAATTTGTATTGGAGTCTCGTATTATACTTGTTTTGGAGCGTATCGTATTATATTTGTATCGGAGCGTAATGTAGAGCATTGTAATTACAAATCTAATTTTGATTAGATTGGGAGCGTAATGTGGAGCATTATAGAAGAGTGGAATTATAAATCTAATTTTGATTAGAACGAGTGATAAAACAGATTCCAGAGGGATCTTGGCGCCCACCAAAGATTGATCTACATGTATGTCTGACAATTGAAAGAATTTTTTTCTCTGCTTTTCCAACCTCAACTATCAAAATCCAACATGGCCGCCTGTTAACCATCTTTCTGACTGATCTTTCCCAATATGCAATGCACAACTAGGGCCCAAGGGGAACCTACATATGGAATTTGTGAAAGATCTCTGCAGTACTTTCTGAACAAATTTCAACTATCTAAATTCAAGATGGGAGCTGGTTGGCCATCTTGTTGACCGATCGGTCCCCGAAATGCGATCCCCTAGGGTCCTAGTTGTGCATATCCCATTTTTGACTTCAGATAACTTTCTTCTTGCCATCTTGCAATTCGACTCGTACAATATGAAGATCACAGCATATGCGGTATGGTTCATAAACATAGTGCACTTTTGAAAACTCTATGCTCCAGTAACAAACCTGGTTCTACAACAACTTGAGTCATGCTAACTTGGCATTCTGTTATGATATTCTAGTAGAACTGAGACAAACAGCAGTAGTTCATGGCAAACACTACAGAAAGCTAGACTTATAGGGGTCAGGGAGTGTGAGAATAAGGATATCTGGGGATGGGACTTCTGTCTATATTTAGTTGTGACATCCTTTACAATCTTACACATTCACGTCTTTATAACACATGTAAACCAACTTCGCATTTTCATGTCCAATAACTTTTACACCACAATTTTAATTCGCGATTTTAACTCGAGGTTCTACAGTATATGTATGTGTGGTCGTAACAATTTAGCTGCGATAAATTTCGTGGTTTGTCACTCTCTGCAGAAATACTCGAAATCTAATCACACACAAAAATAAGTTGGTTTACAGTACATTTGTATACTAATCAAAACTATTGACTACAATAAAAACTCCAAACAAAGATAGCAACAATACCATATTTAATGTAATGAATACACAAGCAATAGAACCAGTGTCACAGATCAAATCTCAAAGGCACTTCATGCATATACATAGTACCCATTAAAACTGTAGCGCACATTGATAAATACCTTAGCGTACAATGGACAGGTTACGTAGTACAATAAATAAAAGTTGTATAATATCTTAAACATTGCACAAGTATAACATTATAACTTTATGGTCACTTTAAGGCAACTAACACAGGGAAATCATATTGGGAAATAGTGAATAATAACTGAATCACCCAACTTTATAAAAAAAGTAATTCAGTAATGGCTGCATTCAGAAAACACTCCCATCCTATGTAAATACTCCAGGGGTTACTATCACTGCCATTATATCCACCTCTGTATGTCATAGTAAACTTTTTATTAGAAGAACAAAAACTGACCAATCACACATACAGGCTTATTTTGAAAAGGGCGATGCCCATCTCTAAAGCCAATACTGTGTATCATTTTTTGATCAATCCATTTGCTTTGATGTACATCAAGGACCAAACTACTCTGTTTCACAGTATACAGAAGTTGAAGCATACAGCCTTCTGTTTTCAGGGGTGAATAAAGATATTGATGGCAACCTCTGGAGTATTGAGGATGACACACTCTGCAGAGAAGCTATAATCTTTAAAAGAACATTTTCTTTCAGTTATACAGGATTTATGACTTAACACTAGTTTGCTAAACGATCAAAGCTTAATAAATGATGTTAACCATTGAATACAATTACATGTACATCTAAAAAGTTGTCGACATCCAAGGTCAAGTATTAATTGTCATTAAAATTTCATATATAAATCAACTGTTTTTAAGAAACAATATTTACTACAAATTACCTTTACATCAGTATATTTTCCCTGTATCTTTATTCTGCAGACATACGATACTTATTTTAGTGCAATCAAATTTTCTCACAAAAACAATCTTAAAACAGATTGACACACTGATGCGTAATCACCAAACAATTAGGTCCATCAAATTTTAGCCAAACAATGCTTACGCGAAAAGCATTAAAATAAGATTGCCACTTTAATATGTCCCCTAACTAGGTCCAATACGGTATGTTTACAGCATCCGTAACGTCTAGGATTTCAATCCCGCTAACTAAACGTAGCTGTATACCATTACCTAGTCTGTTATAAAATATCAGATATGAAATTCTGGAATATATATGTATATATGAAAGGTATGTCAAAACAAGTTAACAAAAACCAAAAGTAAATGGAATGCAAAAATTAACTTATAACAATATCTAGAGTTGATATACAATATAATTTGAAAATCCATAAAATGCTGGCCATTGACAAATGTTCATACTTTTTCATACTTACAAAGAGGAGATATACATGTATTATAAAATTATTGTACATAGTAATATTTGGAAATAAATTAAATAGTAAAATAACTAGAAGTGGATGTGTCACCTGCAACTTAGCTATTACAATGAGGTTTTTTTCTATTATGTAAGGAAAAGGCCTACATGAAGTTTGACTTTTCTAGGGAATTTGTGTAAGTAACAGAAACAGGAACTTTGACCTTTAGATAAGAAAAGCTATCTAAAGCAAGCAATATTAATGTGAAATTAGGTCAGTGTAAAGTTAGTTTGACCTGTGTTAGGGCAATCAAGTTCTAGGGGGGACCTTTGTCGGCCTAGAGTTACTGTACCTACATAAACGTTGCCTAGTTTTGCAGGCAAAACAAAAAGCCATACAGCTATGAAAATGTTTCCTGGATATCTAAAGACAATGTAAAATCCACATAAATTTTCTAAATTCATACATAATGCAACATTTACATCTTTACAAAAACAATAACACACACCACCCAACACCTTTAATCCCACAAAGTTTTCATATAATCAAGAAAACAATGAAACATCATATCATGAAAAGGACGGCTTTCTGAAGCATATTCGAGACACCACATTATACAGATATAGAGACTTTACGCTATACAATAAATTAACAACTGTATCCCAGTTATCTTAGTCATTGATAACACATAGTATATATACACTTAACACTGCCACAAAACAATCGGAAAATCTCATCCATAACGTTAACAGAATAGAAATAAAACCACCTTCATTTACTTGTACATGTGATCCAAATCCATTTGAAGGGCAACATGGTATTTCTGTTGTTTATTTCCTTCTTAAAAATAAAACAAGCAATATTTCATGTTAGCTATATTATAAAGTATTAAATAAGATTGTTATTAAAGATTATAACATTTTACAGCATGACAACAAAATTAACATTTAGTAATAATTCATGATTTGTAATCAAAATAGTCCTCTTCTTTCATTTTCTATTCTATACATGATTTTCTGTAAAATAAATTAAACTAATAAAATGTTTAAAAAATACTTTTAAATTCTAGGTTTTCTTTATCAACTTTTATTACTTGAACATTTTAATTCCATTTATGAATATATAAATGATATCAAAAGCATTCAAAAAAAGAAGTAAAAAGGACCTTTTTAAATCATCTGTAGGCAGCTTAGTGAATTTCAGGAATAAGATATCTTTCAGAAAAATAAGACAAATATTCATGCATAATACCATTTCTTCATGCACAATGTTTTCTCAATATAAATGTATCATTTTCAATTGTCGATAAATTAAACAGAATAAATGACACATAGAAACATACTATGAATAGGCACACCAGACTAGACATACAGGATCATAGTAAATATGATAATAGGACAATAGACATATTGCACTTCATTACAAAATAGTGGTATGTATATTACTGAGTGTCAATATAAAGTAAATATTCTATAGAACCCATTACAGTGGATTGAAAGGCCCAATACCAAATCTTTAAGTGAGAATCTATCCTCCAACAATAGTGTTGATCAGATATGTTCATGTATTAACTGATATCAGTGATATTTAGTATCATACAGACATACTGGTATAACAGTGTCGCCTCGCTTCAGTATTCTGAAGGACCCCCATCAATTATTGCATATCAATTTTGATTTGTTTCTCACAAGATTCTGAATAATTACCATCCGTCTTGACCTTTATTTAGTTTCTGCATGATAAACAACTGGTGATTTTTTTAAAAATCATGAATATGTTTGAGAAGATACATATGTATGTATATTGGGCCTTTAAAGACCATTTAACTAACTTTAAAGTTAAAACAAAAATTCTTGATTTAAATCATCAGTAGTAATCAGCAACGTACAGTACTAATTTTTTAAACTGTCATTTGAAGAATAAGATAATTGAATTAATTGATTGATGTGTATTATCAATGAACGTTCTAAATGGTTGAGTTAGTCCAAGATTACAAAACACATGGCTTCAGTAGAAAACACAATAAATAACACTAAATCTAAAGTATAAAAATATTTGCTCTAGAATTTTCTATTAACCAGGCACAATTTATTTGAATTTCTTGCACTTGCAATTTACGTATTTTATGTATTCTTCTTGAAAGAAATATTAACCCAGATCCAGTAAAATACTCTTATATAATAGGTCTTAAAATGATGGCATGATTTCATTTGGCCAGTAAATGATGACATTTGATAAGTATCCTCATTTCGTATTTACTTACGATTCAATTTTGCTTGTTACGAGCTTTTACATTGAATTAAAAATTTACTTTATTAGCCCATTAAGGATAAAATGGTGTCGCCGTTTGTAACGTTGCTTCTGATTGGCTGAGATGACGGCGTAATGATTTCATAGACAAAAAAGTCCAAAAATGAATTATGAATATTGAAGAGATTCTCTTTAGTAAATTGAATTATAAGGATTAATTTGAATAGATTTTTTTATGTTATGGAGATATAACACAAAAATCTGAGTGTACTCTCATCATAAACCGCTTCACAGTATATTTAGAGTACACTCAGATTTTTGTGTTATATCTCCATAACATAAGAAATCTCTTAAATAATTGTTCTATAATCCTACTTTAAGACCTATTGTTAGATTCAGTTTTCCAATAACAACAGCTGTCTAAAATTGGATTAATTTTGACTGAATCATGATCAAAGTAAAAGCTGCAAACACTGTTACATCCCATGTTAACTGTCAGTATTGATAATAAAAACAAAAACCTATTTACAGGTATTAGCACTAATGTCAACTTGATATTACCATTCAACATAAAAATAAATACATTTTGAGATCTTAAAATAATCAATTACAATGTATGTAGCTTTAGCGATAAATGAAAAAAGCATACCCGGTATGTAAGGACTAGAAAGAAGTATTGCACAAGGAAATAATACAAATCAAAGATAAAAGTGTTCATTGGAATGTCTGTTTCAACTGATGATACAATTTCAGACCTTATAACAAAAATAAATAAATAAAAACCCAACAAATGGAATACAAATAGAATACAATGTATACTAATTTCATAACTTGGATTAATTTACCATATTATAAAGTTTGTATCTGACACACAAATATATTAATTGGAATACAGTTGTATAATGTTCTGTTTACCATCTTAAATCCCTTATTTCTATATATAAATACAAAAAAAATATATACAGATTATCAGAGTCAAGCTTACATACAAAACATCTCTCAGAAAAAAGTCTTACAATGCACATACACATGTCAATATGAAGACAAATATAACAATAGGATAATGTCCTTAAACAAAAAAAAAAAAAAAAAAACCAAAGCACGTGTATCCTCTTCCTGATATAGTGCAGTACTAAAACAGTGTTTAATGTAGAAAATAAAATATCAGTAGAGACAAATGGTCCACTTACTAAACTGTCGTAAGTACATAATGAGTACATCATAAGCAAAAGTAATTTATCTATCCCTTACAGAAAAATTTCAATTTTTCTCAGGAGTTATCTCCCCTACACAGTCTAGCAATAAAATCACCTGTACAACAAATGTATAATGTTGAACATAACATATTGCAAATTGACCATTATTGAAGTAAAAACTAATCAACAACAATCTAACAATGAGCCACACTTGATTTCTCTCAATGTATATTAAAGATTGACTTTGAGTCAAAATCAGACTGAAATCGACAGTGTGTTAGTTCAGATGGCATTTATTTTTAAAAATTTGACTTTAATGTTAATATTTAAACAGTAAAACCTGCCTCTGTGATCACTTCTGTATAATAAATCTCTGCTTTAAAATAAGACAACTTGATTATATAGATCTGTGTCCCTGGGGTGGTCTTTATAGACAGGTTTGGCTGCATTCACTTTTCCCATTATGTATCAATTATCGCCATTAATCTCCGTAAGACAAACTCCAACTCCTATAAGGAAAGCTCATGTCAGACGTTTTCATATTGAATAGTGTTGCAAATATAATAACAGACACCAGTTTAACACATTCACAAAAACAATAAAATTAAGAGATTTTACAAACTGAGATATTTTTCATGTTGTAGTTCATAATTAGAGTACATTCTAACTAAAAGTCATCCATGATTTTTAGACTTAAAACGATAACAATAATTAGAATTCTTACTTAGAACATAAATGTGCTGCTTAAAAATAGAATCATTATAATTTTAATAATAACAGCTGGCAGATATCTCAGAGAGATATACATACATATCTCTGTATGAATATGAACGATTTAAAATCTTTGAGCATTGATAGGCAAGGAATACATACAGCTTTACATAGGATATTACTGGTATTGAACATGTCTTTCCCAGTTGGTCTCTCAGAAGCTGTCTATGAACACCTAAGAGGGGTAGGGGGGATTTACAGCTATACCATATCATAAACAAAAATTAACAGAAAAAAGTTTACATCAGTTGGATTTTGTTGCTCCTCATAACAAAACTTAAGGTTTAATCAGTGAACAATTTGTTGAGTTCACACCAACAGTTAACACTAGCAGGTGTATTAAGCAAATAGGTATTTTAAATTCTTATGAATCCTGTGTTTTTCACATGTTCCATTTGATGGAACTACAGCCAAATTATTGCAATCTAACTTAAAAGCAGGTTTTATCATGGTAAAACTGATACAGACAACATAGCTATTCCTACTAAGCTCCTACTTTCTCTGAGAGGCCAGCTGAAACGATTATATCTACCCTCTCCGAGAGGCGAGGTTAAATTCTATCGAAAGGTAATTACTGTAATAATGACCATATAACACCTGCTTCAATCTAAGACTAGAACAACACTAAATATGTATGAAACAATGATCAAAATAAATTATCTCTTTAACAAAAATATATATCAATAGATCAAATAATATCTAATTGCTTACAATGACTATAGAGAGACCAACAAGACGTAATTGTGTGACAACTGGAAAAGACAAGTTCAGAGAGGGAGCTGCTTAATTAATGAAGAAGAAGCCATCGCCGAGAGCTCCAACTCCCCTCTTGCTGTAATTACCATCCTCGGGATAAGAATCGGACTTACTCTGTACTTTGTGTTGGAGCTTACGTAGCAACTCTGAGGCCGGTGTATTTAAGGCAAAGCCTGATGGGAAACCCATCCCAGGGGAGGCATCCAAGTGAGAGGCACCCACTAAATAGGAAGTGTACCAATTAGGACAACTTCCGTCAGATTTCTCTGGGGTTTCAAGTTTTTTTGACACTTCCCCCTTGCTGTTACTTCTGCTGCCATTCCCTCTACTATTGGAGCTACTGGTTGCGTCGGTAGTGGTCTTCTTTGGGCTGGCAGCTGCTGCCGCCGCTTCCTTCTGTTGCTGCTGCTCTTTGATCTTCTTCTGTCGTAAGAGGTGTCGTTCCTTGACCTTGTATTCCAGTGTAGAGTGAGGCACACCATAATAACTCCCTGCACGATGTACACTCATCTCCCCTCGCTGTACAGCCTTCACAGCTTCCATTAGCAGCTGGCTGTTGTACTTGCGATACTGGCCTCTTTTAGGACGTGTCTTTTTGGCAGGAGTTCCAGAGGAATCTCCTTTCTTCTTGTCACTGTCTTCTTTTTTTATTTGCTTGGCAGGAGAGGCACCGTTTGGCTGGAATGATGTTGTGTGATGACTCTTACGTAAAACTAGGTCACTGTGACCCTGTCCAAGGTCACTTACTTGGTGGGACTTGCATTTTACTTTTTCACTTATTGTTTTCATAATGATTTCTTTCAAAGTATCACCAATAGATGAATTCTCCAACTTGTCAAGTGAACTAGTGAAGGCATGTTCCTGCTTGATCGGACTTCTAGTCGACTTGTAGGACGGAATAACGATATCATGGAAGGTTGAAGAAGGAGGTTCTGCTCCTTCTTCAGTCCTCCCAGCTGAAGGCCGCTTCAGACTACCTAACCCTTCAAGTTTGTTTAAATCATGCTTCAAATCTCTAACTCTAGAGGCATTTCTCTCCATTTCTAACCTTTCCTCAGCTAATTTACGTATTATATCTTTCAAAACTGGAATTTTAAGTTCATGTTCATACATCTCATAGTAGAGTTCCTCTTTTCCGGACAGGTTATGTTTTTTCCGTATGTTGTCTAATTTTCTTTCAGTATTATCATCGGTCTCACTTTTCTTGACCTCGTTCAAGTCACATGTGGGTAATGGAGGGAGCTGAGGTAAAGCTAAGGGTAAGATATTACCCTGTATAAGCTCTGACCACTTTATACCCGACTCCTGGCTATCTTCATCATCCATACCTTCCTCCTGTAGTAACGTCAATTTGTCTGCATCCATTTTGAACATTTTATTTCGGAGGGTTGAGCGAGGGATGCCATACAGAGCTGAAGCACGCCTAGTTCCTAGTTTCCCGTTCTGTATCTCAGATACGGCCTCTGTTAGTTCATTATCTGTGTAGTTCTTTTTGCAGTTAGGTATATTTTCTTTCTTGTGCTTGCTGGAAATGATAAAAAATATACAGATAAAATATATATCATCCATGAGTCAAATCACTCGACTAAACAGAAGGCACATGAATTTTTTTTTCAGAAGTTTAAATGCAAACGTTCTTCTAAAACTTCAAACCAAAAGTTGTCTGAATTTGCTTTAATTTGTATTAAAATCTTTATTTTAATTTCTGGATTTTCCCCCCTGATTTCAACCGTCATTATCAACCTTCATATTCAGAATTTCTTTTGATTAAAATCTTCTTTACTATCGTATTATATTGAAAGCATAACCTGAACTAGAACTAGTTAAGGTAAACAAAATGCCTAAAGGGTTTGCATTGCTCACCTAGCTTTTTAGTTAAACCCAACAGCATTATATGTAGTAAAGATTATATAATTAAGTGCTTATTTCCTACAGAATTTTCTTTATTTCCTCTATTAAGCCCAACCCCTTCTGCCCAAGGGTATCTGGTAGTCAGTTAACATTTATACAAAGTCGGTTTCCATCCTTGCAAATGTCTAGCCAAATTTGGTTAACAATTAAATATGAAAACTTTATGATTAGTCAAATAAATTAACTTTGTTTCCTCTATTGGGTCAGATCTCTCCAGCACCAAGGGGTCAGATTCAACATTTACACAAATTCTATTTCTCTTTTCACAAATATGTTAATTTCTGGCCAAATTTGGCTTGACTCCCTTCAAATCGTTACTACTAAGATCTAGCGGCAAAACAAAGAAATGTTGACAGACAAGCAAGGCGAGTGAACAATCAGTAAGGAGCAGTACACTTACTATTGACTGCCTCCAACTTATTGGATATTAAACAGACCTGAACACTAGGTAATTCCAGTATACCCCTTTGACTTGTGAAGATCATTAACACACTAACCTTGCCTGTGTGACCACATGTGGGATCTTCAGTTCTACCAATGAAGGTTGAGGTGGCACATTGGTGTCTTGTTCTGTAACTTCTACATTCTGAGCAGATGATTTGAGCTCAGCCAGTAACTCCCGGCCCATGTTCTGGGTATAGAACTGGGGACAGTAGGGCAATATCTCTTGTAGGTAGCGCATACCTGAATGTCACAAGATCAACGTTTTATTAAAATAGGTCAATAAAAACCTTTCTGTCACCCATAAACACATTTGGTTAGCATTACTCAAAATATATGTACCCTGGTATATAAAAAATACAGATTTCAGTACTGGGATCCTACCAGTAGTCGGGAAGGAACAGTATTTATGATTTGGGAAAAAATAATTGTTTGCATCTCCTTAAACACATTATTTCTATATTCCCAAAAAACACCATCATGAAGTATTTGTCAACAGCTCCAGACATTCCAAAATCTGGATGCACAGTAGAATATGCACACAATCACTACAACTGTTTCATCACGACTACTGGTTGGGTATACTTTAGGCCTTTACAGTCAAAAGATATTTAAAGAACAATTTTTTTTAATATTCATTCACTAGCGTTATGAAAAACATCAAATGATAACAACTTATGAAAAGGCAAACAAAAACTTACTAGCATTGTCCTGTACACCTTTCCCATTCTTCGCCTCATCAATAAGTTGTTCTACAGCTTCCTGTAAGAAAAAAGTAAACCTTCATGTTTAATTATTACCATGTATCAAATATTTTGCCTATTCTGAGAGAGTTTTTTGCACTGCCCCACCTGATACAAACAACCACGGCCACCAATATGAAACTTCCAATACATTAGTGATAATTATACACTCTCTTCACTGTGATGTGGATTTTTTTTTAATAAATGTAATTCTGTCTGCATGAGTCCTCCAACAAGGATTAATACTTGAATAATGCTGTTAGCATTAACATGTTCTAGATAATAATAAATATACATACAAAGATATTCAGTACTACTCCCCCTCTCCTTATAATCATTTCTCTTAAGGTTAGGAAGAGGGGACTGAGAAAATATACTGTAATAGGAGTATGTGTACTTTCAAACACAATCAGTAAAAAGCCCCCTCCTTTTAATATCATTTCCTTTAATAGTAGGGAGGTGGACTGAGGGCTTATTACCTTATGAATAGGGGTATATGTACTTACAAAGACAAGTTGCACTCTACTTTCACAGAAAGAACATTTCCTGTCTGGGTCCCAATCCTCTATTTGATTTGTTTCCAAGTCTGTGAAATTGTAAAATGATATAAGTTCTTACATATTGTAAGAGAAGCTAGACAATTGTACCATATTTTTCCTGTTAAAGGAGTCTTCTAATAAGGGACCCACATGTGCACGTTTCTGCTGATAAATGGAAAATCACTTTATACAAATTTTGCAATAGCCGGGGCAAATTCTGTCATAGCAGGTGCCAATGATGTAATGTTTACCTAAGCCAATTACCAGTGTACAGCACCCTCATTAGGGAAATACGGTATGTAAATCTAAAGTCAATATTAATTCATAGAGTTGATATAATTATCACGTCTTACAACACTCCAATCAGGGTCAACAAAAATGTAAAGAAGGTGTGTGATTCTCAACATTTTTCTCTCTCTAACACATGTCTTCTTATATAATTATCTAATGAAATTGAAGCTAAGGAAATATAGTAAGCAAGCACATACCGTTAAATGGCAATAACAACTCTCTGATGCGAGACCGGCCTCCCAATTCTTCTGCAATTCTTTCAAGCCCTGAAAATACAAAATCATGACTAACGATAAACTTCAGTTCAGAACTATTGTAACAAGATATGGCCTGTCCTGCTTTGTTAATGACAAAATAGCAAAGCTGACAAATTATATCATCATAGAGAAATAATTCATTTTTTCTCAGTTTTCGTTTAAAATCAGCTTTCTGGCTGAGTCTTTTTTAATAATTATGGAAAGAATCCCAGAATGGCGCCAATAAACAATGCTATAGAAACGTTACAATAGAGCCTGAGACATGATCATGATGACACTGCTCACTGATAATAATTCCTTTATAAATTGTACTAAAAAAATAAATTTATATCCATCTTTTTTGTTGATTTCAATAAAATGTAACAGTTACATTTTATTGTTTCTCCTGAAATGTTTTTAGAGAAACACTCACATACCTAGAAATAAATATGTGAGGCAAATACCAGTATTCAATCAGTCAACCTCCTCAAGCTTAAATATCTCTAAGTAAGGAGAGGACGTAATCAATTCAGGGGGGGGATCAGCAGGTAACAGTTTATGACAAATATATTTTAGGAAATAATCAAGCAAGTCACAGTTTATGGTAAATATCTGTTAGGAATGAACCACACTGTAATGACCTGTTATTGTTACTTTTATGAAAGTTCAAAGTTCAATCTGTATTCTTTATTTATAGGACTATGTATGTTTTTTGTTTTTGTTTTTTTTTTACTTACTCTCTCTCTCTCTCTCTCTCTCTCTCTCAAATCTATTAAAATGTTCAAACTAAGCATTCACCAATGAAGTTAAAAATATTTGGTACATCCCTGATTCAATTATGATACTACATTTCTATTACAACCCCTATTGTGGCCATGGTTACCATCCAAAACACATGTAACTTTAGTGGAAATTTTGTCATTTTGGATGTAATTTTAACAGTTTAATATTAACTGAGAATATGTACATCCTTATGAAGACATTTGACTTCCCTCTATTTCCCTAAGGATAACATATGATGCCTTTTCTAATTTTCGTGACCTTTTCTGAAAGGAAATCCCTATATGCATTAATTCTTCTTTTCATATGTTTATATCTGAATGAAAAAAATAAACCTATTGCAAATTCCATTCTATTAAAACCAATTAGAAAGAGACACATTTCGGAGTTTCCACACAAACATTGATTAAGAATGAAAATTTTTACATAGCAATAAATGTAGAAGCAAAATGGCCATCATTGGAAGGAGATAATCTATTATCTGTGCTCTAGATAATTTTGGAGTGGTGGTTAATTATACTCAAAGTTTTGAAAAGGAGTACAACTCTGACTTCTGTACATATGAGAACCCAAAACTGAACAGAGATGTGTCAGAAATATGTTACTTTAAATAGTTATTGCATAAAGTAATCGATGACAAGCCAACAATTGTGCAAATATCTATCTGAATAAGGAGCACAGTTGATGCAGAATCTTAAGCATGATTGGAATTCTCCTTATTTTACCATAGATCTTTTGATTTTATTTCTGAATGTAAGCACTCAGAATATATTGCATTGCATAATATACGTAATATAAATATTAATTATTTGTAGGGGTAATTACATGTAGTACCTGTTAATTATATTTTAGGGATAATTGGCAAATTCTAATGGGTATTTTACTTGTGTATACATGTACGTATCTGAATTGCAGCTACCTATATATCATGACATTGTATTTGTTTCTAGATGAGTAGCTCTCACAGGAAGAGTCATACATATCTGGTAAGTGTTGATAATTAGCTATAAGGTGTAAATAAAACAATGAACCTTTATTACTTGACAAATAGACTTGGTTAATTCTCCTGACTTGACAAACAGACTTGGTTAATATTCCTTTCTTGATAAACAGACTTGGTTAATACTCCTGACTTGACAAACAGACTTGGTTAATACTCCTGACTTGACAAAAAGACTTGGTTAATATTCCTTTCTTGATAAACAGACTTGGTTAATTCTCCTAACTTGACAAACAGACTTGGTTAATATTCCTGACTTGATAAACAGACTTGGTTAATACTCCTGACATGACAAACATACTTGGTTAAAATTCCTGACTTGACAAACAGACTTGGTTAATACTCCTGACATGACAAAAAGACTTGGTAAATATTCCTGACTTGACAAACAGACTTGGTTAATACTCCTGACTTGATAAACATACTTGGTTAATATTCCTGACTTGATAAACAGACTTGGTTAATACTCCTGACATGACAAACATACTTGGTTAAAATTCCTGACTTGACAAACAGACTTGGTTAATACTCCTGACTTGACAAACAAACTTGGTAAATATTCCTGACATGACAAACAGACTTGGTTAATACTCCTGACATGACAAAAAGACTTGGTAAATATTCCTGACTTGACAAACAGACTTGGTTTATATTCCTGACTTGGTAACCTGTTGGTTATAGACATACTTGGTTAAAATTCCTGACTTGACAAAAACTTGGTTAATACTCCTGACATGACAAAAAGACTTGGTAAATATTCCTGACTTGACAAACAGACTTGGTTAATACTCCTGACTTGATAAACATACTTGGTTAATATTCCTGACTTGATAAACAGACTTGGTTAATACTCCTGACATGACAAACATACTTGGTTAAAATTCCTGACTTGACAAACAGACTTGGTTAATACTCCTGACTTGACAAACAAACTTGGTAAATATTCCTGACATGACAAACAGACTTGGTTAATACTCCTGACATGACAAAAAGACTTGGTAAATATTCCTGACTTGACAAACAGACTTGGTTTATATTCCTGACTTGGTAACCTGTTGACTAACATTCGTGAGAGACTTAAATTAACTTTTATAGATAAATATATAATGATTAATTTTGGTACATAAGTTAAAGATGCTCCACCGCCGACAGAGCCTAAATGATATTCATCATTTGAACAATAATTGGGGTTTAATCGTGTATACATATATATATGTCTATAGCTAATGAACACAAACAAATATAGTAAAATAATTTATTTTGACTTTGGTGCATGTGCAATCAGTACTTCTTTCTATATAGGATATAATGCCACAGAATTTTTTGTAAAGTAAGTAACTTTTGTAACTGAAGAAAAATACCAAATCGTCTGCTCCAGTTTTCTATAGTGAAAAAATACAATTTGTCAGCAGTGGAGCATCTTTAACAATCATC
The DNA here is from genome assembly GCF_041381155.1 of Argopecten irradians. Classification (NCBI taxonomy): domain Eukaryota; kingdom Metazoa; phylum Mollusca; class Bivalvia; order Pectinida; family Pectinidae; genus Argopecten; species Argopecten irradians. The sequence goes on from NC_091144.1 coordinate 12,564,767, forward strand.
ACTTGAATGATGAATTGATCTGTTAGTATTTTATAGAAAAAGTATCCTTTATCCTTTTCTAGTAAATAATGAACCTTAATGCTGTAGGGGAAAATCATCTAGAGGCATTGTGTGTCATGATAACATTTTAAGGACTTTAAGTTTTAACAGAGTGAGGTACGTATACATTGTGGGAGAAATATAAAGCTTGTTCAAGATAGATTGTATAATTTCTAGTTGAAAACCTTAACAAAAAAATGGTTGATAACCGAGTTGACAAAAATAAATTCATTACCGTATTCGACCCAATTAGTGCCCATGTCCCTATAAACGCCCCTCCCGCTTTTTGAGGCTTCGATTTCAATTTCCCACGCATAAATAAAGACCAAAACTACACAAAACTGTCTAGATTTGCAATAATTATGTCTTATTAGCACCTTTTCAATTTTTTAAACGGCCTGGGCGCTTATTGGGTCGAATATGGTATTTTAATTCATGCAATGTTTCAGATGGTTACCATATAGCAACTAGATGCAATGAATAGATACACAAATATCCTTATGGATTCAGTAATACATGCAATACATTAACATTTTTCATTGTTTTACTTCTGATAATCGTCACAGGATACCCACAAAAGGATTAATTAATGCCTTTAGTTTTTCTTCTGGGTAACCAATATGACTTTAATCATGACAGACACTACTAAGACAGCCTCATTACAAAATTACACCAGTATTTATTTGACAACTGTAATCTATACATGTACAAAGTAAAAATAATGAAGTTCATATGTGATTAATCTGATTATGTACCAATCTTCAGTTCGTCATAGACCACCAATTTATTATGGTTTTCCACTGATTTGACATCCCAGGTTTTTTTTCAGGCCTTTATAGGGTCCAGTAAAAGGACTCCTTCCCAATTCAGAGATATAATGACACTGCATTCTCCCAACTTTAGTCAGTACCTATTTGTGGTAAACTTATGTTAAAATCCCAACTGATCAGTACTTTATCAGTAATTATTGATATTTTGTAAAAGTTAAATCTTAAAATATCATTGAAAAAAACCCAGTTAAGCCTCTTTTTAATTTTATTTTCTCATTTTGATATTATTTCAACAAAATTGTGAAGAAAATTTAATCAATATGATGCTGATCATATTTTCCTTTCTCTAAAATAGCTTGAAATAAAAACAGCTAAGCCTCTTTTTAATATAATTTCTCATTTTGATATTATTTCAACAAAATTGTGAAGAAAATTTAATCAAATTGATGCTGATCATATTTTCCTTTCTCTAAAATAGCTTGAAATAATCCTTTATCATTATGATTTTTAAATTTACTGGTAAATTTAATTAAAATGATGCTGATGTCCTTTTCCCAAAATAGCTGGCAATAAGATAATGCTAAGGCGACACATTGCGGACGAATGGTCATTTTTATCTTATAATAACAGGAGCAGACAAATTAGTAAAAAAATTGTTCTTCAGTAACATATAAGTTATTTATTTACACAATAAATTACTTTCATTGAAAAGTTTTATATTATTTCAATATAAAAGTGTTTAACATAACTAATACACCCTACAAAAAATCCATGGCACTTTTCTCTGGAATGACAAACATCAATAGCAAAATAATTCAAGTTTTTTTGTGTGTTAATACAGAGACACTTATATGTATACGTGTATGGTATACACAATTAAATATATCAATTATTGTCCATCTGATAAATATTGTTTATGCTCTGACTGCGGTTTAATCTCCGTGATTTTTATGGTACACAAAAATGAAATTATTGGGCAAGAACACAAATTTGTGAAGGAAAATCAATTTCTTGAAAAAAAAGAAAACAATTCAATGTCTCATTATATAATTTGACATTTTATTGTTTAAATTTATTGTAATAGATCAAATAGCTAGCTGTTTCATGAATTCACATTAAATATAAAGCTATTCATTCCATTATTTACACCTATCACAAAGTATTTTTTCATTAATTAAAATTTTAGGAAAAAAATAGATATAAAGGTAATTAAACCTTAAAACATCAGAAGTATAAAGAAGCATATAAAACTTAAATAATTATTTTGCTCACAATTTTTGTATGATCAAAAAAAAAATATACAGTGAGGTCACTGCACTTGATGCACATAGGCTACTTAACACAGAAATGTGTATTATAAACCTCTGTTATAGATGTATTGCTTTATCTGCATCAGCAACAAAATATTCACATAATTTGGTACAGCGACAGTTTACCTATCTCCTCATACAACGGCTAAATCAATATATTTACGGAGATTGACACTCATTAGCATACTGCTTCGGTTCCACAGAAGGTCACGACAGCCAAACTGCTCAACAACCGGCATGCGACAATGAGTTTGTCATTCGATCAATAATTTTCAACAGCGTCCATTTTTGGCATTCTGCTCCTTCACAAACGTGAACCATATGTTTTTCTATCTCTTCCTAACCATTGATGTTTTTACAACTAATCTTAATTAACACATTTTAAATGTTATAAAGGACATTCGTTTCCAACCAGAATCAATATTTTAATTATTTTTTATGGTAATATACAGCGACGTCATCGATCACGAAATCAAGTCTTCTCAGCGGGTACTGTATATTTGGGATGCTGAATCAATTATCTCGATTTTTACCTGGACGAAGACGCGTTAATTGACTCACCTTTGAATCGAATTAGGAAACTAGTGATGTTTTTTAGATAAACTTTAATGTTTTGGTTTAATATAAATCTAAAATAAAAAGAAAATAAATTAATATTGACTGTCGCATTCGTCAGTAGGGGGAGTGGATAATTGACAGAATAGCTAAAAGGAACACAAATTTTGACAATGGATCCGGCACTGTGTCATCGAATTATGAGACTAAATCGAGACCTTAGAATGATCTCAAACAACGTGAATGTTCTAAAATGTACTTACCGACAGCGATAGGAACTTTTTTACTCCAAGACAACAATTCTTTCTTGAAAGACTTTCTCTCTTGTACGCATCGTGTATTCCCACAATCAACCATGTTGCATGTATACAATGCTACGTCATGACCTCAGGGAACACACGTTCCAGTGACGTAGTACACAGCACGGAAGAAAATAAACACCTGCAATCAACACCACACCCGTCACGATTACAAACTTTTAGCCGACAACTTTGAGGTAAGACATATTTAGGGGGGGGGGGGGGGGGGGGGGCAAATTAAAGTCAGGGCAGACGCTTACAAATACCAGAAAGTTACCAAGGTAAGAAAAAAAATGTTGGCCATGAGATCTAACGTTAGGCCTAATCTAAATCTAATGTTGCAGTATTAGCTATAGTACTATATCTACTGTAACACCTTAGAATCTAATCGGATATATGCCCAAACCACAGGCCACGAACCTGTTTTGTTACATATTAAACACTGTATCTTCAATGTAAACTGGAACACCTCGATCTGATATCTGGTCGGATATATGCCCAAACCACAGGCCCTGTTTAGAACTTTTGTTAATTACATCTTAACCTAACATCGCATCGTAAATGTAAACTGGAACACCTCGATCCGATACCTGATCGGATATATGCCCAAACCACAGGTCACTAGGCCTATTTTGTTACAATATGTACATCTGGCTATTTTTACACACCATATATACATCGTCCGGATACCCCTGACACTGGGACACTGCCAGAGTAACACGCTGGATATTAATTATTTATTTAGACCTACATATACATGTATGTAACTTAGACCTAATATATGGATAAATATTCCATATTATATTTTTTAATTTTTGGTACTGTATATATATGTAGCGGGATTGGGTCGATCATCAGTGACCAGGTAGCCCAGTCAATAGAGCACTCGGCTATTGTGTTCAGAGGGTCCCGAGTTCGAATCCTGGTCTAGCCGCTACATTTTCTCCTCTCCTGTTACAGAGTTGGCGCCCAACTAAATAACCCACGGTGGTGGTGTTTGGAAGGGTCTTGTATTTGTCTTCAAGGGTGAAGACTTTGAGAAAGGAGGGAGTGGTGTAGCGGGATTGGAATGGGTCAAAAATTGGTGACCAGGTAGCTCAGTCTGTAGAACACTTGGCTAATGTTCAGAGGGTCCTTAGGGTTTGAATTCCAGTCTGGCCGCTACATTTCTATTTCTGTAAAGGCCAGACAGCGGTTTGTACCAGGGACCTTCTAACACTATATAGCTAGCTGCCTATGCTTTACCGATTGAGCTAATTTAATGATTACACCGATAACACTGATTTAATATTGGTCCTGAGTCCGATTCTGGTACAATATTTTACCATGTTTTAATTGTTGCACACTGGGTAATATAAGAAACCCACCAGGTAACACTAGATACCCACCAGGTAACACTGGATACCCATCAGGTAACACTGGATACCCACCAGCTAACACTAGATACCACCAGCTAACACTAAATACCCACCAGGTAACACTTGATACACATCATTGTAATTCCGCTCCACTACAATACTCTATGCTTATAGCTCCAATACAAGATCTAACAATGCCCCGTTCCAGGTCACCTCAGCATGACCTCTGGCCTAGAATCTGAACATCTCCGGAAAAACTCTTTTTTTTTTTTTTTTAAATTTTAATTAGATTGGGTATACCTATGGATACTCACCAGGTAACACTGTATACCCACCAGGTAACACTGTATACTCACCTGGTAGCACAATATACTCACCAGGTAGCAATAGATACTCACCAGATAACAATGGATACCCATCAGGTAACACTGTATACTCTCCAGGTAATACTGGATACCCACAAGGTAACACTGGATACCCACAAGGTAACACTGGATACTCACCAGGTAACACTGTATACTCACCAGGTAACACTGTATACTCACCAAGTAACACTTGGTACCCACCAGGTAACACTAGATACCCATCAGGTAACACTGGATACCCACAAGGTAACACTGAATACCCACCAGGTAGCACTAGATACTCATCAGGTAACACTAGATACCCACCAGGTAACAATGGATACCCACCAGGTAACACTAGATACACACCAGGTAACACAAGATACTCACCAGGTAATACCTGATAACCGTCATGTAATTCTGGATACTCACCAGGTAACACTGGATAACCATCATGTAATTCTGGATACTCACCAGGTAACACTGGATACTCACCAGGTAACACTAGATACCCACAAGGTAACACTAGATACCCATCAGGTTACACTGGATACCCACAAGGTAACACTGGGTACCCACCAGGTAACACTGTCTTTCCACCAGGTAACACTAGATACACACCAGGTAACACAAGATACTCACCAGGTAACACTGGATACTCACCAGCTAACACTGGATACTCACCAGGTAACACTGGATACTCACCAGGTAACACTGGATACTCACCAGGTAACACTGGATACTCACCAGGTAACACTTGATACCCACCAGGTAACACTGGATACTCACCAGCTAACACTAAATACCCATCGGGTAACACTGTATTCTTGCCAGGTTACACTCAACACCCTCCAGGTAACACTGGATACTCATCAGGTAACACTGGATACTCACCAGGTAACACTTGCTACTCATCAGGTAAAACTAGATACTCACCAGGTAACACTGGATACTCACCAGGTAACACTGAATACCACCAGCTAACACTAAATACCCATCGGGTAACACTGTATTCTTGCCAGGTTGCACACTTAACACCCTCCAGGTAACACTGGATACTCATCAGGTAACACTGGATACTCACCAGGTAACACTGGATACCAACAAGTTAAAACTGGATACTCACCAGGTAACACTGGATACCCACCAGGTAACACTGTATTCTTGCCAGGTTACACTCAACACCCTCCAGGTAACACTGGATACTCATCAGGTAACACTGGATACCCACCAGGTAACACTGTATTCTTGCCAGGTTACACTCAACACCCTCCAGGTAACACTGGATACCCTCCAGGTAACACTGGATACTCACCAGCTAACACTGGATACTCACCAGGTAACACTGGATACTCACCAGGTAACACTGGATACTCACCAGGTAACACTGGATACTCACCAGGTAACACTTGATACCCACCAGGTAACACTGGATACTCACCAGCTAACACTAAATACCCATCGGGTAACACTGTATTCTTGCCAGGTTACACTCAACACCCTCCAGGTAACACTGGATACTCATCAGGTAACACTGGATACTCACCAGGTAACACTTGCTACTCATCAGGTAAAACTAGATACTCACCAGGTAACACTGGATACTCACCAGGTAACACTGAATACCACCAGCTAACACTAAATACCCATCGGGTAACACTGTATTCTTGCACAGGTTGCACACTTAACACCCTCCAGGTAACACTGGATACTCATCAGGTAACACTGGATACTCACCAGGTAACACTGGATACCAACAAGTTAAAACTGGATACTCACCAGGTAACACTGGATACCCACCAGGTAACACTGTATTCTTGCCAGGTTACACTCAACACCCTCCAGGTAACACTGGATACTCATCAGGTAACACTGGATACCCACCAGGTAACACTGTATTCTTGCCAGGTTACACTCAACACCCTCCAGGTAACACTGGATACCCTCCAGGTAACACTGGATACTCACCAGGTAACACTGGATACCAACAAGTTAAAACTGGATACTCACCAGGTAACACTGGATACCCACCAGGTAACACTGTATTCTTGCCAGGTTACACTCAACACCCTCCAGGTAACACTGGATACTCATCAGGTAACACTGGATACCCACCAGGTAACACTGTATTCTTGCCAGGTTACACTCAACACCCTCCAGGTAACACTCAACACCCTCCAGGTAACACTGGATACCCTCCAGGTAACACTGGATACTCACCAGGTTTAACATTGGTAATTATCAGACTTACTTTGTTACTTTTTTACCTTGAGGGAGATTATTCACAAGTCATTGCACAATTCTGTATGATATGCAGAATAATATACATGTAGCTTTATGTTATAATTAGAGCTGATAAACTAGTTGTCCATAATACACAGTACATACTCCCAGATTTAAGGTTTTCGTTAGGTCAAACTTATCTACAGCTTTACATTCTAAATGATTTCCGAACAGGAAGGAATCTGTTTCCTTTTATTGACTGAATGTGTCCAAATATTTATAATGAATCGACCCCTACTTTGTTTACACAGATGACAAGACAGGAAGTACCGGTAACACTTATTTACTGTTCAGGAAATGACCAATCACTGTAGCACTTAATTATTTAATTGTTAATACCACTGATAATCTAATAAACCATGCAAAATTATAGCAATCTGGTATCTAAGGTCCAATACAAGTAAAATTATAGCATTCTAGTATGTAAGGTCCAATACAAGTAAAATTATAGCATTCTGGTACGTAAGGTCCAATACAAGTAACATTATAGCATTCTGGTATCTAAGGTCCAATACAAGTAAAATTATAGCATTCTAGTATCTAAGGTCCAATACAAGTAAAATTATAGCATTCTGGTACGTAAGGTCCAATACAAGTAACATTATAGCATTCTAGTATGTAAGGTCCAATACAAGTAACATTATAGCATTCTAGTATGTAAGGTCCAATACAAGTAACATTATAGCATTCTAGTATGTAAGGTCCAATACAAGTAACATTATAGCATTCTAGTATCTAAGGTCCAATACAAGTAAAATTATAGCATTCTAGTATCTAAGGTCCAATACAAGTAACATTTGATAAAAAAATATATACATTTGTATTTATATAAAAAAAAAATCTCATATTACCATCTTACGTGAATATATGATAGACTTCAGATTTCATATTACCACTAGTCCTCAACCTCTATGTCGTGAGTTAGAATCCCGTGTGTGACTCCGGTTTTCCTCTACCATCAAACCTAACTTGGATGTTTTAAAAAACTTTTTTGATTCAGTGTGTAGGATGAATACCTCGAAAAGAAGAAAATACTGAATATGTATGGTTTCTAGCTGCAATATTGTAGCTCAAAAGACTTTTTGACAGAAAATGGTGTCGTCTTTAGAGCTACAATTGGTGCCTATTACTGCTAATGGAGCAAAATAATGATTATGCAAACCATTGTAAAACGTTGGTTTGCATTTTTATCGTACTTGTTTGATATCTCTTACCTACTAGGCAATAAAACTGAACCACATAAAATAATAAATTCTTATCGAGGCATTATTTTTTTAAATGATACATATGAAGGTCTTTCTGAAGGAAATTTATATGACAAGTCCACAAATTGTGAATTTGACGTCTTGTGAGTGGTACAGTAGATATTAAGAATGGTAGTTATGTTTGTTTTTGACAAAAACAATATGTAAATGCTCATATACGCATAAAATAATTGGACACCTACTAAAAAGTATAGAAAACTATGCCCTAGTGATTTTCGGAGGCAGTGCTCCACTACAACACATTAAGGGACCAATTCGTACCCGGCCGAGAGGTATAGTAGGCCGGGTATGTAAATTCGTTCTATATGGTTTCCAGTTTTCAAAATATTTTGTGGTTAGAATTACACATTGTTGATTGTTAAGGGAATGTTTGGAACAACTTCATTTCAAATTTTCTTGCATAAATGTACCAGGTTAAACAACTTTCTCATGACAATATAATTTTGTAATTAAGACCTCTTTGGTTCAACTATGATATTTACAGCTATTTGAAAAATTTCTTTTATAATAATGATTTGTTTTTGTGAATTGCACACAAAATAGCAAAACTTATTCCCATGCAAAAATAAGTTGGTGTGTAGTAAACCAAACTTTTTATATTGTTGGTTCAACACGACAGAAAAAACAAAACAAAAAATAATTAAAGTTTCTATATGAGAAATGAATGAGTGGTTACTAAAATGCTTAATAATGTTCACTAAATTTCTGGGGAATAATCTGAGAAATTTTAGGTACATGCATGTGTATATACAAGAGGCCCAGAAGGCCTGTATCGCTCACCTGGTTATTGTGATGCCAAGTAAAGTTCTGATTACAGGTTTATCGTTTCTTTTCTGAAGGAATTTAAGATTTACCTCTTATTTCCCTATTGGGACCCATTCAAACAATGTTCCCCTTCCCCAAAGGATGTTTCTAGCCAAATTTGGTTACATTCCATGCAGAACTCTATGACTAGTAGTGATTTAAAAGATTTACCTATATTTGCCCTATTGGGCCCCGCCCCTCCTGTCTCGGGGTTCAAAGCCAAAATTTATACATCTCTGTTCTCCTTCCCCCAAGGATGTTTCTGGCCAAATTTTATTACATTCCATGCAGAACTCTATTATTAGTAGCGATTTAAAGGATTTAATTACTATTTATCTATTTCCCCTATTAGGCCCTGCCCCTCCTGCCCCTTGGGGGGTCAGAGCCAAAATTTATGCAAATACTGTTTCCCTTCCCACAAGGATGTTTCTGGCCAACTTTGGTTACATTCCATACAGAACTCTATGACTAATAGCAATTTAAATGAAATGTTGACGGACAGAAGGAGAGACGACGGACGAACGAAAGGACAGACGACGGACGCCGCGCCATGACATGAGCTCACTGGCCCTTCATACAGCTTGTCACCAGGACTTATGTGGACTTGAAATGTGGATTATGCAAAGGATGTTTTAGTATGAAAATTTCCCCTGTGCATCAATTTATTATCCCCCGCCCAACGAAGTTGGCGGGGGATATACAAATGGGTTCCATCCGTCCGTCCGTCCGTCCGTACGAATGGTTTCCGGAGCATAACTCTAAAACCAGTAGAGATATTTCCACGAAACTTCATACACATATTGGTCTTATGGTCTATTAGTGCCTTTTGCTATTTTTAGGTTTTCATTTTTTGCATTTTTTCCGTAACAATGGAAACATTGCTGAAAATATCATATTTTTGTACCAGGTTCGTTTCCGGAGCATAACTCTAAAACCAGAAGAGATATTTCCACGAAACTTCATAGACACATTGGTCTTATGGTCTATTAGTGCCTTTTGCTATTTCAAGGTTTTCACTTTTTGTACTTTTTTCTGTAACCATGGAAACATTGCTGAAAATATCATGGTAAATGGTAAATGTTACTTTGCAATACTCCACCCATCTTTGTGTATATAGTCTAATATAAATGTCAAGGCTGTATACCTGATTCAACAATTGCAGCCCCGCTCTACTTGAATTATACTCCATCTTTCTTTAGCTCAACTTCCTTTTTCCTGTTTTTTTCATACACATAAGTCTCCACAATCAAACTTATTTCAGCTTTGATATCTCCATTGGCGGGGGATCTGAATGACTATGTCCTTGTTAGGTTTATATATGAAACTGTTATTTATTTTAAAAGTTTGTCTATCGAGAAAATAAATAACAGTAAAATGAATACACATGTATACTAATTGCGAAATATAGAATATGTCATCAACATTAATTTGTTGTTTGGTTGGAGCTCTTTACTCCCGTTTTGAATGCTCTATCTAAAGATTATGAATACACAATAACCATGCAAGTTTACCTTGTGTAAATATTCTTTTTTAGCCCACCATCATCAGATGGTGGGCTATTCAAATCGCCTTTCATCCGTGGTCCCTCTGTCCTTTAACAATTCTTGTTATCACTATTTCTCAGAAAGTGCTAGAGGGATCTTTTTCAAATTATATATGTACATTCTCCTAGGGCCCTAGTTATGCATATTGCATTTTAGTACCAATCGATCAACAATCACCAGGCAGCCATCTTGGATTTTGATTATTAAAGTTAGTTATCGCTATTTCTCAAAAGTACCAAAGGGATCATTCTCAAATTTCACATGTAGGTTCTAGCCTATTCCCCTAGGGCTCTAGTTGTGCATATTGCATTTTAAGACTGATCAGTCAACAAGATGGCCACCAGGCCACCATCTTGGATTTTGGTAGGAAACATTTTTACCACTATATCTCAGAAAGTATTGAAGAGATTGTTCTTAAATTACATATGTAAATTCCTCTTGGGCCCCTAAGTTGTGCATAAAGACTTTTAGGACCGATCGGTCAACAAGGTGGCTGACCAGTCGCCATCTTGAATCTATGAAAGTTTGTTACCACTATTTCTCAGAAAGCACTGCAAGGATCTGTCTCAAATTACATATGTAGATTGCTCTTCTGGCCTAGTTGTGTATAGTGTATTTTGGACTGATTGGTCAACAAGAGGCTGACAGGCCACCATCTTATATTTTGATAGTTGAAGTTTGAAAAGAAGATCGAGAAAAGATCCATCTGACAACTGTCTGACATGGATCAATCTTTGGTGGGCGCCAAGATCCCTATAGGATCTCTTGTTCTTTCTGTTTTTAACAGACATGTCTGATTATTTTTCACATTTTTGTTGTGTTTTCAGGGTGCAGTTTCCAACATAGATCTGATCAATCATGAAAAGCTCCTACAAGTATCCTGATGGTAGTGAGTACAATGGTGAATGGTCAGATGATGGCCAGCGACAAGGCTATGGCCACATGAAGTTTCCAGATGGTGCCCAGTATTATGGGATGTTTGTGAGTGGTCTCTGTGAGGGCCTTGGTGTCATGGTGTTCTCAGACAATTCAAGGTTAGTGTTTGTATTGTTTCAATATCTAGATACGGTACATCTGTACTGGTATTTAAAGCACACCATATTTGACCTAATAATAGATAATTAGAATTGCGAAATAAAATTAAGAGGGTGCTTTATTGGACCAAATTTGGATTAAACTTTCACAAATTATTGCACAGAATCGATTTGCTAAAGAAATGAAATAGAGAAACCTACCAAGACGTGCGACAATAAACAAAACAAAATAAACTTCTTCTCCAGAACCACTGAACCAAAGTCGATGAAATTTTGCAGAAACCTTCCATGGCCAAAACCTGTGAATTATAAGACCCTGGGTTTATATATCAGGGAAAACACTTTGTTAAGCATTATTTGGTCATATGTATTAGGAAACGAGTCAAATGTTGTCAGAATTACCAGTATGAGATGGCTCCCAGGGGCCTGAGGGTTGGGACCAAAAGGGGTCATTGGCTTAAACTTCAAAAATCTTATTCTGAAATTCCGGAAATGGTATGTACGTAGGATCAAATACATGCATTCTTCATAGGTGGAAGGTCCTTTACAAAAATTGTGACTTATAGTTTGGGAAATTGGGTTTCTCCCTGGGGAGGGGGTCAAGTTATTATAGTTTATATTATAAAGAAAAACAAATTTTTGAGAATTATTTGATGTTATATAAATTATCAGTATGAGATGGCAGTTGAATCCTCGTTGACAAAATTTCCCTGACTGACACCTAGAGGTCTGGGGGATGGGACCAAAAGGGGAGTTACGTTTACTGCCTATAAACTTTAAAAATCATCAAAAATTCGAGAAATGGTATAGACAGATACTCTTTGCAGATAAAAAGGTCTTATGATTCTTTACAAAAATTGTCAATTATATTTGATCCCAGGGTTAATGTTGCCCCCTGGGGAGGGAATCGAGCATATAATTATAGGTTATGTAGGGAAAACATATTTTAGAGCAAATGTGTATTCCTGATAAAGGGGAAAGCTAATTTTGATTTTATTGTTTCAGAGTTGGCAAAGCAAATAGGAATTTTAAACATTAAGTTAGGTAAAAAAAATTCTTCTATTTTTTACCATTATATAATACAGTAACTATCAAAAAGAAAAACAAAAATGATAAATTCTTATATGAAGGTTCAAATTTAAAGTTTATTTTAATTCATGAAATTTAAGTTTTCTACAGATTTGAGCTTACTTTGCATGCTCTTTCTGTATAAGGCCAAAACAAAAATAATATGTCTGTTTAGGGTTACCAGACCGACCCTAATTTTTTTTGCCAATGTAACCCTTAACAGACATTTTATTTTTTTTTTTTTGCCTAAGCACTCAGGTGACCGTCAAGGCCTCTTGGGCCTCTTGTTAGTTTTAGTCTGCATTCCTTTCAAGTAAAGTGAAATTGAGGCCTCAAAAAGGGGGACTGTGCACTTATAATGAGGGATGGGGGTACTTAATTGGTCATATATGCAGGACATGTATGAAGGATAAGATATCTCATTAGTAATATGTATATCAGATTTCCTTCCTAGAAAATATAAGCCACTACCAGTTTTGTTTCATACAAAGCTTCTGTAAACGTTTTTTTCACAAAAATTTACAGTTTCTCAAAACAGGTGAAAAGATAACAATATTCATTGATATGAAGGTACAATGGATAGGGATATTTCACTTACTAAATTAGGAAAATCTTTGTGATAAGTTTTACAAATTCAACTCATTTCAAATGATTGTCTGCAAGGATGCAGGGATGGATTATAATTAATATTCCTATCATTGAATCATACCCAGCAGATGAAAGTGTATTTTTTTCTCATATCACAGTGTTTATTAGAGATATTTTGCGGAATTTTATTTCTATAATTCCAAAATTCTGCCTTTGAGGACTGAAGTTTTAGTTATATTACATTGCATTAAACATAACCATTCTGCCATTGGACTTGCGTGCTTACAATAAACATGTTTTATGTATAAATATATAGCCCAGGATAGGCTTTACTTGACTGGAAGATAGGAGAGAAACTGTCCCCCCAGTGTTCAAGCTTTGGTTGGTTTACAGGTATGAAGGAGAGTTCCAACAGGGCAAGTTCAATGGAATGGGAGCATTCCTCCGATGTGACGGCATGAAATTTGAAGGTGAATTTCAGGATGGCAAAATCCGTGGCCAAGGTAATTACTCAAGATAAAAATTCTTTTCATGGTTTAAAGCATATTTTATGTCTGAAGTGTTCTTTGTTTGCCAAACAGGTATTGAGTTATCTCCCTTGTAGGAAGGTGCCAATTGCAACTTCATTATTTGTGAGCAAAATCCAAGAAAATAAATTGATGTAACTCTCGCAAACACAACATCACAATCAATACCTACCCGCAAGGGCAGATAACTCATTAATATGCAAAGACGGAATATTTGATTTTGAGTATTATATATTGTACTGGTACAGTCAAAAATTGTTTAAGACTGCAGAACCATAGCGACACTAAGGTGTTACCATATACTAAACTTAAGGGCCATAACTCGATTAAAAATTGCAGAGATAAATAAGTATGTCAAAGAGTGTCAAAAATTGAAATCTTATTGATAAATATTGTTCAGACAGACAGACAGAAAAGAAAAATAAAGCTGATGTAAGTATGTAACCATGTTTATTGTTCTGTTTGCCCTTCCCCAGGTATAGTGACCTTTCCGGACGGAACACATGGTCTCCCAAGAAATGAAGGCTTCTTTGATGGAAACAAGATGGTACGACGAGAGAAATGTATGGCTGCCATTCAGAAAGCAAGACAAGTTGCTGGTAGTGCTAAAAGTCAAAGTTCATAGGGATACAGCATCCACCAATTACTGGTATACAGAGGTGCTAAAAGTTTTGAATGTCAGGTTTCATCTGTAATTTTAGTTTGCAGGGGAGTTTAGAAATCTAACCACCAAAATGTGTACTGTACAGCACGTAATTTCTGCAGGGATGATATATTCACATTGTTATGGTTGTGAATTTTCTTTTATCCACAAAATTTGATTTACTCATTTGAAGTCAAAATTGCAAAACTTTTGATCTGAGAAAATAACAGGCTCGCTATATAAAGGTATGAATAATAATGTGTTATTAAGTCTTTATCAAAATCTGATTTGATTTTGATAAAGGGCTATTGTTTCACTCAAACTTCAAGATTTTTTTCTTTTTGTAAATTTTCCCAGCTTGTGATTTTTTTCTTGAAGATGTGTCTTAATACCAGTACATTCTTTATTTTGAACACTAGGGTTTTAGAAAGAATTGTGGAGTACTTTGCTTTATTTTCCATATTCAGTTGTTTAATGAAATCCGTTCAATAAGTTTCATGTTCTACTTACAAGACTTTAAATGGTTGTCTAAAGTATATTGTGATTGTCTCCCTTTATTTTGTTCTCTGAATCAAGCATAATAATTGGACTTTTACCACATAGTACTATATATTATATGTTTCAAACATATGTACTACATAAGAGTCATAGATGTGACAAGTCTGCAGTGTCATCAATGTGGTTAAAACAGGATTTAAAACACTCCAGAAGTATTTTTTATTGATGCTGTGAAACAGCATTCTTAGGTACGCTCGGCGACCCTTTGCACATCAAAACAATGAAACCACTCCGCGATGAAAATTAAAAGTTGTTTTGTTCATTTTACGTATTACTTGATGGTATGAAAAAATAAAACATCAATATTCAAAACCACAGACATTGAATTTGTACATACATGTACACCATGGATGGAGTGTTTTAAGTGTTCATTTGGGACTCTATGACATTTGTATCACTGCGAGATCAGTGGTCTCGCGAAAATCATGAACAACGCCTTCCTTGCTGTCTTCTTCCGCGGCAGACTTTTGGAGGATTTTGGATTGTGTATGTTTATTTAAATTTTACGTAATTCATGCTACTGATCGATTATTGTAATCAAATGTTAGGAAGGTCACTGCAAAAGAAAGATCTTAAAATGCTTAAAAAGTTTTTTGTGTTGGTTGCATTGATGAACTAAAAGTTAAAAGTTTTGAGTATGCAAGAGTTTCCTCCCTTGTTCTGTCACTTTGGGTTGTGTTTTTACTGCTTTATATTGAAAGGGAAAAAGTGCAAAATTTATCAACATAAACTTACAAAACATAATGATAATATAGATCTATAAATGTACGAGAAACTTAAAGTGACAAATGAACTTATTTTGCCGTGTAATGTACGGTAGCCTTATTAAGACTTGCTACGCTTGTCCGACGCATTGTAGAAGTTTTCTTGATTTTAGCGTTCTTATGAATTCAAAAGAAATTTGAGTATTATAAGTAATCAAACAATGTACCCTTTATTTTGCAAAAGTATATGGCCATCATTTATTATTAGTCAAAAGTCGGCAAAGCAAATATAAGGATAAAATGTTCTTCACGATAGGCTAACTGTTAGGCTTACAAAGACTTGCTTAAGTCTGATGCATTACATGAAGTTTTCTTGATGTTACCGACTAGCGTTCTTGTGAATTTAAAAGAAATCCGAGTGATATACGTAATGAAATAATGTACCTTTTATTTGGCAAAAGTATCTGGCCATGATTTATTAGTCATAAGTCGTCAAAGCAACCCATTTTAGTTTTCTTAAAAGGAAACCAAAACATATCCGGAAATGGTAATATTTTTTTTAATGTTATATTTTTCCGAAAATATTATTAAAGGGACAATTCAGTCGAAGAGAACATTAAAATTTGTACATATTTCGGAAAAAACCAGTTCTAATGGAAATTAGATTATTAGGTTTTACTGTGATATGCCTGAAAAGCCCATGGTTGTGACATGTGTGTAGATGTTCAAACTCGCTCGCTGTCCGCCATTACACATTGTGGTCGAACTTCTTGTATGCCGAACCCTGTCCCTTGCTCGTAGAGTAATGCAACTTTTGTCTAGAACTGCTCAAATCGCTCTGACAGTAGTGTGTTTACCTTATTAATTGAATTGTCTTGCCTAAAAACCATTTCATCACCTTCTCAGTGGTTATGTAGTTTATTTGCTTAACGTGCGTGACTTTGGCTCATGCATGGGTGCAGCGGCCATATTGTACCTACTTAATCGTATTGATCAACGATTTGATATTTCAACGATATTAATTGAAATACTAAACAATGACGTGGAATTTGTCAATATTTTATGTCATATGTTTCATGAGAAATGTAGAACAATACATTTATGCCATATTTTGCTTCTTGTTTATGTAAAAGAATTAGCCTGAGCGAATTGTCCCTTTAAATGTTAAGTGGATATTAAGATATGGATATGTTAACTTATTAATTTGTTTGTCTTTGAAGAGACATTGATGAAATTGATAATTTAGTAATTAATAAAGAATTATAAAAAATGATACTCAGATTCTTAACGGTTTCATTGGTGTTTAAAATCATTATTTGAGAAATAATTTAAATATAAAATTTATTTTGGTTATTTCAGGAAAATGAGTTATTCATCTTATTGTTCTTGAAACAACTTTAAATATCATAAAATAAATACGGTATACCGTAAACATATTTTGTTAAACTCCAAAATTCAACACTGCACATTAAGTGTACTAAATTCAATATTTAAATGAAAAACCAATTTCTTTATTCCTTTGTTTGAGTCCTTCATTCACAGCATCTATGAGTGGCCTTGGCACTTTGATTCTGTATAATAATGAATGCTACAAACTGAGTAAACCATTGTTAGTATTGATGTTTGATCACAAATGAAAGTTTTTTTGGATGAAGCTTTGCTTTAAAAGTACAACTTTTTTGTTGTCATGTTATTTACTATGAACATTCCATATATATATTTGATTATGTCTAGAACTTTATAACTTTTAGAGTTTTATAAGCACTTAACTGTTACTTTCTCTTTGCATACATCTCTCCTGTTTATAAATTACATAGGTTTCTATCGCTACATCTCATACTTTACAAAATTGGACATAGTTCAACATACATTAAGCTATTAGAAATATGATATTTCATTTCAGATATTTGTTAAGAATTGAGGTGAAAGTATGATTTAAAAGTTGATGACTCAATGGTGTTATTTTAAATGTTAGATGTTGATGTTCCATATAGACATTACTATAAAGATAATTGTTTATCACCACTGACCATTGTTGTGTCTAAAGACAGATATTATTTTCTCGCACCTCGGACAGGGAAATCTCACATGATACCCAGTGCTAGATTTTTCTATCTCGTCCGATCTGTCTGGTACCTTTACGCGATTTTTGGCGGAATTTTACATCATTCATGTAACAGTCCGCGCATGTGACGTCATACTCTCGAATCGATGACGTCACACGCTTCAGACAATCAATATTATTAGAAATATGTACATTCAGCATTTACCATGCATTTTTTGGTTGTTGTTTTTAATGATTAAAATAGTATGTACCGATTGATCAGCTTTTTTCTTTGATATAACCGAACTATAGTTTTACGCGGAATGATTAAATTCGAAACGCAGATGAAATTGTCAATCGGCTTTGAACTAGGAGGCCCAAGACGGGATAATTTTACTCTGAATGCGTTTATGGATGGTTTTATTATATCTTAGAGGTGCGAGAAAAAAAATCTATTACCTTTAAGTGATGAAGATCGGGTTATCTCAGTCTCGGGCTAAGATTTTGTAACATCCCAACCTCGGCTAACGCCTCGGTTGGGATTATGTTACAAAATCTTAGCCCTCGACTGAGATAACCCGATCTCGATCACTTACAGGTAACAGATTTTATTAATAATGTGATACCTGTATTAGAAATTTGTCCACCGCATGTAAATACAACATCCATACACAATCAGACACATGGTGTACTAGATCTAGGTCCATGTACAAAATACAAATATGTTTTCATTTGGCTTGGAGGAAAAAGATGGAAGATAATTGTTGAGTTTTGTAAATTTGGTTTGAATATTTATACATTATATTACTGTATATTCTAACTGTTGTGAATATTGTCTTTTTGTTACACCATACTTATCATGAAAGCCACGACACTATACATTTTTGAGACCAGATGTTATTTGTTATTTTATTATACTAAAACAGGTAAATAAAGGCCAATATAAGCTGTCATGTGTGGTTTTGTTAATATGAATCGTCTACTTTATAACAATGGACAAAGTAAGAGTGGATAAACTATTCATAGTACTGTGAAGTTATTCCTGAGGATAGAGCAATCAAAACTTCATTTTTCAGGATCAAAGATGGCTACTCGTCTGTATTACAGCTGCAACATGTACTATCAAACTAATTCTATATATACGTGATCAAGTTTAAGTTTGGGAAAAATTTAAGCCTTTTTGTAGTATTGTCAAAAGGATTTTTTTTAACTTGGGGAAAACTTAAGCCTTTTAATTGCATTGTAAAAAGGATTCTTTTAAAGATGCTCCATCGCTGACAAATGGTATTTTTTCACTATCAAAAACAGGATCAGACGATTTGGTATTATTTTCAGTCACAAAAGTTACTTACTTTACACCATTACCACCATTGGAAAGTTTGAGCTTTTAATTTTACTTCAAATTAAAAAGTATTAGAAATAATTTATTGCATCACGAAAAAAATCCGTGGCACTATGTTCTATATAGAATGAAGTTCTGATTGCGCATGCACCAAAAGCAAAATAAATTATTTTATGTTATTTTTACATATTTTACATATTGACATATATAGACACGATTAAACACCAATTGTTATTCAAATGATGAGTATCATTTATGGTCTGTTGGCGGTGGAGCATCTTTAACATTTACAAAAATGTATAATATGCACATATTAAGATGAGCATGACTAACAATAGCACTTGAGTATATCATCATTTGAAATATAATGGACATATGGCAGTACTCTTATTACATATTTTTTATTCATCATATGATAATACTGTGACTGCTGATAAAAGGTAGCATCTTAAACATATAGTATATGTAACATAAATTATAAATAAAAACAATGTCTATAACAACTGCTGGATTCTCGTTTCCCCAGGAATGTCATTGTAGACAAGCTTAACACATTAAAGGCAAACAGAATCCAATGAAACTGTGCACCAGAATTACAATCTCTTCAGCTGATAAAAATGTTTTCACAATGGAATATCTTCACACACAGTTTAAGGTCAAGATCACCTAATATAACACTAGGTCAAGGTCATCTATTCCGTCCAGTCCGTGAGAGCAGCGAGTATGCCTGAGGATGCTACAGAGGTCTGAGAGGAAATATCTGGGGAGGGATGTGTCGACGCTGTCTCTGGTACCATTACAAGGTCCTCAACTTCCTGCCACAGAGCTTCGGCTTTCTCATTCAACAACATCTGTTAACACAGACATGTACTATAATGTAATATATTTAGTTATATTAAGTTTTAGTTTTTAAGTAGAACAAACTGTATCTAGGAAAAATTCTTTCCTTGTAGGAAAAAAATTTGTGCCAAACATTTTAACAACTTATTATTAAGGAGCTAGGTACATAAAATAACCCTTTCACATTTGTACAATTTCATTCATAACTTGCAGTGCTGTTTTTAAAAACATATATATTGCATTTTAATTCTTTACCACAAATCAGCACAAGTTACTCAAAATAGAAACCTAGACTAAAAGGCCAGAATTAAAACTATAAACTCTCCTCTACTAATCTTACATTTACACTCTATCACTTATAGTGATTATAAATGTCTAAGAGTTCTGGCATTCTACACAATGTCCTGTACAGTAATGCGACTTTCTTTTCTGACTACTAGATTTCACAATGTCCATTTAAAAAGAAGTTTGTGATGATTAACTATTGCAAAATGACATTTCAATTGAATTTCCAAGAAAAGATGTAGACATTTATACGAGGAGATCAACTTCCGCCACTTTATTAAGATAACATTCAAGAAAGTAAATCACATGCTAAAAATAAAATTGGTTAGCAAAAAAATAAAATAAATAAAATACAATGCATTGAACACAAGGCCTTTCTAACAAAACCAGTTTTATCTAGAAACTTTACTGAGTCAGACAACTATATATGTTGTGCAGTAAAATCAAAAGTACGAATTTAGAAAAATAATTAAAGGCATTAAATCAAAATAGGTCAGCTGAATTTCACTAAAATGACAAAAGCCGCTGCAGCGAATCTGTGAAATAAACAAAATAACACATACGACTGTTACAATACCTAATAGATAGTGAATACATGGTTAGTATTTTACAATACAAGCTTTATTAGGTGCGAGACTTAGGAAAGCCGAGATGACGAGGCTCTGCCGAGTAATCTTGGTTTTCTGTGTCTAGCACCAAAATAAAACTTGTATTGTAAGATACTAACCGTGTATTCTGTATATCCTGCAACCATTATGGCATTCAAAACGAAAGCAAATTTACAGTTATTTACTTGGTTTCGCTCGAAGCGAGACACTTCTTTGAAGCGGAGGTAAAGATTCATTCACTAAACTGAATGAGAGTGTACTCCTTATTACTACCGTGGGAAATAATTAAGCGCATTCACAAACAGTATCCGTAATTCTATTCAGTGTGATATATCACTGAAACAAAATGAAAATACTCAAAAAACAATAAATACTCATTAAAGAATTACTTTACAATACATACCTTTGCCATGAGCCAAGAAAAAGACGACATCTCCATACGAGATTTTCAATATCGTAAAAATGATGTGATCCCAGTGAATGTGACGTCACATTTTAGCGTGACTGAATGACGTTTCATTCACCGGAAGGTTCAAGTTCAGGGTTAAGTTCGAAAAAGTTCCGTCAGATATGGAATAAATACAAGTGATCGTATTGATGGATAAAGCATTTCCTATTGACAGATAAAGCACAAGTTTATCCGGCAGTAGTTATCAGTCAGTATGTTGGTCAGTTGCAGGATAATATTATTTATGTGTGCCACATCTCCTAGCCCTTTATACTATGTAACGATGTACATCACCATCACTATTCCCAATCTTAATTTGTCAGGACATACATACCTTAGCAGCAGTTACAATTTGTTGAGCCACCTTGCGGGGGATTTGTTTGATTTTTTTGACGAGATCTTCTGGATCAGCATTGGCCACCTGGGCCAAGGTCCTATAGCCAACACTGTACATCTGTTTGGCTCGCCCCTGTACACCAAACGACAAAATATACAACTATGTAATGAGAAAATTTATTTCAATATTTAGATGGTTTGTAGAAAGATTTGGGCAAGAAATGTATATTACTTTCTTTAATGTGTTGTTTTTTTAAGCTACAAGACTCTGTAAATGAAGACAAGATGGGACATGGGTAACGCTACATCACCCTCTGTTCCACAATTCATGGCAGAAATTAAGATATGATATAATGATACCAGTTTGACTCCTGGGATCTCCATCAGTGGTATCAGTTCCGAGGACACACAGTAAGACAGGCGCTGTACAAAGTTACCAAACAGGTCCTGGTAAGGCCAGAACTCATCCAGTTCCTAAAACAAAACCACAACATAACTGGGACAGGATTCAGAGCAATCCGTTTATTTCTAAACACAGTATAGAATTCAAATGTAGGCTTTAAATGTGCCTAATGTCATGACTTCTGTATTTTCTGGAGTATTGAAGTCTTTTATACCTGGATATCAGGATGTATACTAGTCACAATTATATTTACCTGACAGAAATGGTACACACAGGAGGCAAAGCTGGCAGCACTAGACAGGAGGTTCTGTATAAATCCTCGGGTCTGCTGGAACTTCTCGGACACCTCCCACACTGATCTCTGTTTCCATAGTTCATACAGCATCAGCGTCAGATAGAATCGGCTCACCACAAACTCATCCACCTTCTGAAACAACACATAAAAAGACAACTAAAATCTCACAGATAGAACTCATCCACTCTCTGTAACAATACATAGAAAGACAACTAAAATCTCAAAGATAGAACTCACAACAAACTCATCCACTCTCTGTTACAACACAAAGAAAGACAACTAAAATCTACAGATAGAACTCACAACAAACTCATCCACTCTCTGTAACAATACATAGAAAGACAACTAAAATCTACAGATAGAACTCACACAAACTCATCCACTCTCTGTTACAACACATAGAAAGACAACTAAAATCTACAGATAGAACTCACAACAAACTCATCCACTCTCTGTTACAGCACATAGAAAGACAACTAAAATCTACAGATAGAACTCACACACAAACTCATCCACTCTCTGTTACAACACATAGAAAGACAACTAAAATCTACAGATAGAACTCACAACAAACTCATCCACTCTCTGTTACAGCACATAGAAAGACAACTAAAATCTACAGATAGAACTCACAACAAACTCATCCACTCTCTGTAACAATGCATGGAAAGACAACTAAAATCTCACAGATAGAACTCACAACAAACTCATCCACTCTCTGTAACAACACATAGAAAGACAACTAAAATCTCACAGATAGAACTCATCCACTCTCTGTAACAATACATAGAAAGACAACTAAAATCTACAGATAGAACTCACAACAAACTCATCCACTCTCTGTAACAATACATGGAAAGACCACTAAAATCTCACAGATAGAACTCACAACAAACTCATCCACTCTCTGTAACAATACATAGAAAGACAACTAAAATCTCACAGATAGAACTCACAACAAACTCATCCTCTCTCTGTAACAATACATAGAAAGACAACTAAAATCTCACAGATAGAACTCACAACAAACTCATCCTCTCTCTGTAACAATACGTAGAAAGACAACTAACAACACGAGTCATCATCTTCAATGAGTGCTCATTTTATAAAATAAGATATGAGTTTACTATAAAGACAGTTATATCTCAAAAGATGAAGTTTTCAAGATATTAAATAACAGGACACATCTATGGTTGCGAATTTGATTACTGAACTGTTGACCAGTGCGGAAAGTATGCATGGGCTTTGTTGACGTCATAATTAATTATTAATGTCATAAACACCGACGTGCCAGAACCAAATTCTTTCGGCAAAAGCCTTTCTCACTAGAAGTTATGGTATGTTTAAGATTGCGGTCGAGGTAACAAAAAAGTTGTTTCATGCCTTTTCAGTCAACAGTCATAACTCTTTTCCCCGAGGTGTTGGGACCACCCCGATGACCTGTTTCTCGAGGCGGGAGGCGGAGAGATTCCTGTGACTAGTTTGAACACTTTACTCATAACAATTGCCTAGATTTCTGTCAGTGACAATTTTGTATACTGTACCTGTCTCGATTTCTGACCAGAAGCTTTCCTGGCAATATATCCCTCAGGGACCCCAATCAGAGCGGCCATCTTTAACTCTACAGGATTCAGAGTGCTCATCTACAAAACAATATTTTTTACTGAAGTATTGACATAAAACTCTTGCATCACTTTCAAACAGGTTATTATATCTTTGTAGACGGCTGACGTATGGCAAGATGAAATATCCCAAAGTTATTGGAGTTTAATTTCATCTAGTTACTGTAAGTGGTAAAACTTAAATACACTGTACATGTGTACGCTACACATAATAATGAGTGAGCAGATTTCTACTCTTAGTGGACTAGGAATTTGACAATAATAAACTAATATTTTGTTTAATTATTAATATTAGAAATAACAATTGCTAATGAGAGTATCAATAATTGTGCTTGATAATTAATAAATAATTTTTTACTAAAAACCTTATTGCAAAAATAAATGTGTTTACAGTAACATCCATTGTGTTTTCAATAAAAATATCCCAAAGAATGTATCTGTTTATATCCACGTACCTCTTGGAAGTAGATGATCCATGACGGTGAAACCATAGCGACCATGTCGTAGGGAGTGACCAGATAAAGGAGATGGAGGTGACTGGACAGGACCAGGGACTCCTCACCCTGGTGGAGGTCACTGTAGAGCCGGGCTGACCAGTCCAAGTTCACTGACCCTATAACACAAACTTTACATGTACAGACGGGCTGACCAGTCCAAGTTCACTGACCCTATAACACAAACTCTACCTGTATAGACGAGCTGACCAGTCCAAGTTCACTGACCCTAAAACACAAACTTTACATGTACAGCCAGGCTGACCAGTCAAAGTTCACTGACCCTATAACATAAACTCTTCATGTACAGATGAGCTGACCAGTCCAAGTTCACTGACCCTAAAACACAAACTCTACATGTACAGATGAACTGACCAGTCTAAGTTCACTGACCCTATAACAAACTCTACATGTACAGATGAACTGACCAGTCCAAGTTCACTGACCCTATAACATAAACTCTTCATGTACAGATGAGCTGACCAGTCCAAGTTCACTGACCCTATAACACAAACTCTACATGTATAGACGAGCTTACCAGTCCAAGTTCACTGACCCTATAACACAAACTTTACATGTACAGACGAGCTGACCAGTCCAAGTTCCCTGACCCTATAACACAAACTTTACATGTACAGCCGGGCTGACCAGTCCAAGTTCACTGACCCTATAACATAAACTCTTCATGTACAGATGAGCTGACCAGTCCAAGTTCACTGACCCTAAAACACAAACTTTACATGTACAGATGAACTGACCAGTCCAAGTTCACTGACCCTATAACAAACTCTACATGTACAGACGAGCTGACCAGTCCAAGTTCACTGACCCTATAACACAAACTCTACCTGTATAGACGAGCTTACCAGTCCAAGTTCACTGACCCTATAACACAAACTTTACATGTACAGACGAGCTGACCAGTCCAAGTTCCCTGACCCTATAACACAAACTTTACATGTACAGCCGGGCTGACCAGTCCAAGTTCCCTGACCCTATAACAAACTCTACATGTACAGACGAGCTGACCAGTCCAAGTTCCCTGACCCTATAACACAAACTTTACATGTACAGCCGGGCTGACCAGTCCCAAGTTCCCTGACCCTATAACATAAACTCTTCATGTACAGATGAGCTGACCAGTCCAAGTTCACTGACCCTATAACAAACTTTACATGTACAGACGAGCTGACCAGTCCAAGTTCACTGACCCTAAAACACAAACTCTACATGCACAGACGAGCTGACCAGTCCAAGTTCCCTGACCCTATAACAAACTCTACATGTACAGACGAGCTGACCAGTCCAAGTTCACTGACCCTATAACAAACTTTACTTGTACAGACGAGCTGACCAGTCCAAGTTCACTGACCCTAAAACACAAACTCTACATGTACAGACGAGCTGACCAGTCCAAGTTCCCTGACCCTACATAAAACTCTACATGTACAGACGAGCTGACCAGTCCAAGTTCCCTGACCCTATAACATAAACTCTTCATGTACAGATGAGCTGACCAGTCCAAGTTCACTGACCCTATAACACAAACTCTACATGAATAACGTATCTTCGAAGAAAATATTATATTTCCATAACTGTCATTAAAAACTTTGTCAGTCAAAATGTGATTAAAATTTTGTAGATTATGTTTTGGATAGATATGGATAAAAACGAAAATGATAGCACGGGAACTAACAATGATTTCTCCCAGTTCAGTGTTATGGGCATATGTGAACTATATCTTACCTTTAAATGTAGCCGGACCTAGCATGGTAACCTCTAGTTGATGTATATTATGTGAACTACATCCTACCTTTAAATAAAGCCCAAACTAGCATGACGTATATTATGTGAACTACATCCTACCTTTAAATGTAGCCCAACCTAGCATGATGTATATTATGTGAACTACATCCTACCATTAAATGTAGCCTGACCTAGCATGATGTATATTATGTGAACTACATCCTACCTTTAAATGTAGCCCGACCTAGCATGATGTATATTATGCAAACTACATCCTACCTTTAAATGTAGCCCGACCTAGCATGATGTATATTATGTGAACTACATCCTACCTTTAAATGCAGCCCGACCTAGCATGATGTATATTATGGGAACTACATCCTACCGTTAAATGTAGCCTGACCTAGCATGATGTATATTATGTGAACTACATCCTACCTTTAAATGTAGCCTGACCTAGCATGGTAACCTCTAGGTGATGTATATTATGTGAACTACATCCTACCTTTAAATGTAGCCCGACCTAGCATGATGTATATTATGTGAACTACATCCTACCTTTAAATGTAGCCTGACCTAGCATGATGTATATTATGGGAACTACATCCTACCGTTAAATGTAGCCCAACCTATCATGATGTATAATATGCGAACTACATCCTACCTTTAAATGTAGCCTGACCTAGCATGATGTATATTTTGTGCACTACATCCTACCTTTAAATGTAGCCCGACCTAGCATGATGTATATTATGTGAACTACATCCTACCTTTAAATGTAGCCTGACCTAGCATGATGTATATTATGTGAACTACATCCTACCTTTAAATGTAGCCCGACCTAGCATGGTAACCTCTAGGTGATGACTGTCTGTATCTGTTTCCTGTGAGGACGTTCGTTTCTGTACAACAAGTCCAAGGTCGACGAGTTGTTGAAGTGACTGGCGGGTCAGATCTACGATATCACACGGTACACCATGACTAGCCTGAACTGACAATAACGTCTTTTCCATACAGGAGAACACTTCTTGAGTGGTTTTTGTCATCTAGATGTAAGAAACCAAGGAAACTTAGAGCATAATAACAATGCAGGACAAAATGTTTGTGAGTTTCATTTTGTTTTTACACAATGTCAATCTATCTATTAACTTATACCACACTATCATAGCCTTGACATAGACCACGGGAAGCCATTGAGATGATAAGAAATTTTATACATATCTCAAAGAAGAATTAAATAAAATTGTACAAGTTGAACTTAAAACAATGTCTAATTACATAACGTCACATAGTTTTAAGTATTAAACTTAAAAGCAATAAAACCAAATTTTGTAGACATTTATTAATAAGACTCATAACAGATCTGAAATAAACTTACTTGTCCTGAATCTAAATAACAAAATTACCACTACACCAGTAATACAGGGAATACAAACCTGTAACCCAACAGTTGACAGAATCAAACCTCGGATACCTTTACCGTCGTCGTGCATCAGGCTACTGTGGCACACTTCCAACGGAGCTGTCAGAAGCTCTCCCACCTAAAATGTCATGTTTATACCAAGGGTTTTTGAGAGCAGTTATTCACTACATAACAGTTGCCTATCTCATCACTGAGTCCTGATATAGAATCAAATTTAACTTATCATCTCTCTCCTGTGATAAACTCCATTTAGTTGTCTTCATGTGTTTTGTATATTTTGAAAGGTATTTCTTACATATTGCCTCCTCTTGGCCAGTGTATAGCTAAAAGCTGGCAGATCTTCTGGGAAGACTTCCTTTCCGAGAAAAACACATATAATATCAAGATGACCTTAAATGACCATGTATTACCTCAGCCAGTCTGGGTAGCCATTTTTACTCCCAATACTATCTATCTATCATTACCTTCTCAGTATCGGAGGGCTTGGTGATGAGGATGCTCTCTCCAGACGAATCGATACCCGCTCTGCCGGCACGACCTACCATCTGTTTGTACTGACTCCGAGTGATGAACTGACTCCCAACATACGGAGACCTCAATATTACCCTAAATTAATAACACAAAGCATATATATAGATGTATGATAAATTTAAAGAAAAATCCTTACGGACGAAATCTATAAGAAATAAAAACAATAACGACTGACTAGTGAGCGCTTTCGCCCCATTCAAGGGAGCTCTTCAGACTGTATTGTCACACAGATATCAATTTCATAACAAATAGAAGATAAATCTTTTCAATTAATGTATTGCAAACATTTTGAGAGTAATTGTTAAAAATGTAACATGCATGATTATCAATTAGAACATTAAGCTTGAGCCGAATATGCTGAAAATAAGAGAGCGTGAAATATTATATACAAGAAAATAATTTACAGTGACAAGCTACATACATTGCAGTTAGTTCAACTAATTCAAACTATTGATAGAAGTGCTTTAAGTCCGGAATGGGGTTATGTAGATATTATATACTATAAGTCAGTTATTTTCATAATTATTGGGTGAAAAATTTGGCCATTTTTAGTAAATTTTACAAAATTCAATTTTCACAAATTGAATTTTAGTGATCTAACAACAAGAGTACATCAGATTTAACCAATGTTTATTTTTTCCGGGGATCAAATTTTCACGATATCACTTAGAATATACCATCCCTGCGAAAATTACTGTCTATCTGGTAGTAAAATGGCACTCTTTCACAAATTGGTTATGTTTTGTCGATGTGAGAATTTGGACCATTACCGTTTGGCTGGTAGGTTGACCCCAGCTGCCAGTGTGGAGGTACATGTTAGGAGACAAAGCGTCCCCTCGGCGTACGCATCCTCTATCAGTCGTCGCTCGTCTGCGGTAAGACCACTATGGTGGTACGCCACACCAAAGTGTAAGGTGTATTGAAGGACTGGACAGATCTTCCCTGCTCCATCGTTATATAATTCCTTCAACAATGCTTTCCTCTCTGTCTTCTTCACCAAAGACAACTCGCTGTAAAATAAAGCTTTGAGTGTGATATCAATATACCACTGACAGAAAACTCATATTGGTATGGGATGGATACTGACTACACTCGCTGTCTGTATATCTCTATGAAAGTTTTGAAAATTAAACATTATAGCTTATTACTTTAAAATAAATTTGAACAACATCTAATTGTGAAAGGTGCCATCACATTCGCAGCAGAAAAACGCTTTTTGAAAAGACACATCATTTAAAGTTAATACATTAGGCACAGCAATGTCTATAATTGTTTTAGATTTGTGTTCTCAACCATGTTCTTTTTTGTTTAATTTTAACCAATTGCATGGTGTGGTGGCCATCTTGGTTCTTGGTCTGCAAAAGTTGCACATCTACAGGTAACCAAAAATGACCTCAAAATAGTTTTATGTCACTAGTAACAATATGATCTATAATTTAAACTTAAACAGATCCCTGCTGACCAGTGAATAAAGGGATATTAATATATATAAGCAGCGTAATTTTGAACAATGAAAGGTTGTGGTAGCCATCTTGGAAACTGGTCGACATATCTGCAAGTTACCAGAAATGACCTTGCAAAATTTCATGGCATTCCGACTTATAGTTTTCAAGAAATTGGTCTGACAAAGTCGCAGAGGAAAAAGAAGAACCAGAAAAAGAAGATGAATAAGAAATCGAGCAAACACAATAAGTTCCCCACTCTGTTGGGAAACTTAATTATAAGTACAGAAAATATCATTTGTCTAAAAGATCCAGGCATGTTCAAAGATTGATATCACTACATGAATATAATTACAATGACTAAATGATAAATCCTGAGAAGTATTTACACAACACTGAAGGAGTATTACAGTCTTCAACACTAGCACCAAAACCTCTATCAAGTAACAAAGTGTTATACTCGATAAAACAATTTAAATTCAATATCAACAATGTAGATGTTCAGAAAAATAGAATCTCAACACTTGCACCATAGACTGCTAACGCTGATGGCGATACCACCAGAGTGATTCTACAACATTTCTCTATTCAAGCAATAACATATCTAGATTGTTCACACATCAAATATAGGGCCATATCAGTTCAAATAAACACTGTCAAAAGTGGTATAAAGATATGTGAACAAACAAAAAAGAAGTAAGGGAACTGTTTTTTAAAATCCTGTTTTTCAGTTTTACAATGATGCTATTAGTCTAAAACGTTTCTTTCACTGAAAACTCATCACAGGAAGATTGGTAACAATGAGAACGAAAGGGAGATAACTAATGGGGGGACTTTTCTGTACTGGTAGCAACTTACTGATGGTGTTTGGATAGTAACATACCGATGGTGTTTGGATAGTTAACTTACTGATGGTGTTTGGATAGTAACTTACTGATGGTGTTTGGATAGCAACTTTCTGATGGTGTTTGGATACTAACTTACAGATGGTGTTTGGATAGTAAACTACTGATGGTGTTTGGATAGTAATTTACAGATGGTGTTTGGATAGTAACTTATTGATGGTGTTTGGATAGTAACTTACTGAAGGTGTTTGGATAGTAACTTACAGATGGTGTTTGGATAGTAACATACAGATGGTTATTGGATAGTAACTTACTGATGGTGTTTGGATAGTAACTTACAGATGGTGTTTGGAAAGTAACTTACTGATGGTGTTTGGATAGTAACTTACAGATGGTGTTTGGATAGTAACTTACTGATGGTGTTTGGATAGTAACTTACTGATGGTGTTTGGATAGTAACTTACAGATGGTGTTTGGATAGTAACTTACTGATGGTGTTTGGATAGTAACTTACTGAGGTGTGTGGATAGTAAATCACTGATGGTGTTTGGATAGTAACATACAGATGGTTATTGGATAGTAACTTACTGATTGTGTTTGGATAGTAACTTACAGATGGTGTTTGGATAGTAACTTACAGATGGTGTTTGGATAGTAACTTACTGGTGGTGTTTGGATAGTAACTTACTGATGGTGTTTGGATAGTAACTTACTGATGGTGTTTGGATAGTAACTTACTGATGGTGTTTGGATAGTAACATACTGATGGTGTTTGGATAGTAACTTACTGATGGTGTTTGGATAGTAATTTACTGATGGTGTTTGGATAGTAACTTACTGAGGTGTGTGGATAGTAAATCACTGATGGTGTTTGGATAGTAACTTACTGATGGTGTTTGGATAGTAACTTACTGAGGGTGTGTGGATAGTAATTTACTGAGGGTGTGTGGATAGTAACTTACTGATGGTGTTTGGATAGTTACCTACTGATGATGTTTGGATAGTAACTTACTGATGGTGTTTGGATAGTAACTTACAGATGTTGTTTGGATAGTAACTTACTGATGGTGTTTGGATAGTAACTTACTGATTGTGTTTGTATAGAAACTTACTGAGGGTGTGTGGATAGTAACTAACTGATGGTGTTTAGATAGTAACTTACTGGTGGTGTTTGTATAGAAACTTACTGATGGTGTTTGGATAGTAACTTACTGATGGTTTTGGATAGTAACTTACTGATGGTGTTTGACCAGTAGTTTACATAACATCATGGCCACATTCTCACAGTTCTTCTTAGTGGGACAGAACAAGAGACAGGACTTCTCAGGGATCACTTCCAACACCAGGCCCAAGAGGTGGTCTCCATCTACGCGGGTCATATCAGGACTGTACTGTATAATACATAAAGGTAATAACAAAATTAATGTTAATATTAAAGTATAATCAAATTCTAATGTTAAAAGATCCATAGATCTGGACAACATACATTGTCTCTCATAATTAACATGACAGGTTTATATGTGCTTTACTGCCAAATTAAACACCAAGTTCCTCATGATCTACCCTAGGTAATTATTTTAAAGTCTCCAGATAAATGTATATGGTATTAGAATATATATAATTTTCCTTTGCTTTTTTAAAGGCCCACAACCTTTCTGAAATGGCTTTGAATTTTTAAAATGGGGATATAAAACGAGATCGATAATTTTATAGAGTCACAAAAAGTAATCAGCTTGCTGTTAATTCTATACTTATCGTCCCCTTCTGAACAATTTAATTCCAATAAATGAAATTTTTATTTTCATAACGCAGATTGTCTTATGTTTCCCATCGTCTTCCTAAATACCACATATTAGTTGAATATCCCTGCCCCAGACAGAAAAAAAGTGAAAATGAATCATAACTGATAACATGGAATTTGCAGGGAATCTTGCATATGCTCCGTGTTGTAATCTCATCTTAGGCCATCGGTATATATTTCTTATGTTAAAAATGTTTTTTAGAAACCTTTAAATTTCTCTCCAGAAAGGTAGTGGGTCTTTAATATCTAAAAAAAGAAAATTATTCACTTAAACAGCCTTGCTATCTTTGAATTGGTTAGATCAAGTATTCAAGTACTTAACTAAATAGGAGGACCAACAAAATACAAATTATGAGTGATGACTTGAGTTCATTCAAGAAATGTAAAATACTGAAAACCAAGTTATATTCACATGCAATTGAATGTCATGTATGTTGCGGGTAATGGAAAATTTGCAAAAAATCAATCACTGTGAAAATGTTTAAGATACATATAGAGTAGATCTATATGCATTGAGGAATAATAAGTAAGTAAATAAGCAAATCTCAGTGAAAAATTAGTGGTTAAATTTGAAAACCTGATATTTAGTCACCATGAAAATTAGTTGGTTTAATGTTCATAAAGTAAAGACTTTCAATTCCAAAAATCAACTACTGAATAATTTATACTCTAAATTGCATGTCCATGGCTCCTTCATTATAGAAAGAATTGGCACCTATTAAATTATAAACTATTTACTAAATATTAAATATATGAGCTTCAAAGCTTTATATATTTTTGTGTTATCAATTATTCTTCGTGTTTTGTTACCTTATACATAACAACTCTATCATGTACAAGTTGATCTTCGGGGCATTTGGCTTTCGGGTTCACCTGGTAGATGTTGTCTTGTAGTTTGGCGTATTCAGTTAACTCTACCTAAAAGACATGAAGAAATTATTTATAGATAAAATCATTTATTTTAAATTGTACTGTTCATTATTTGAGTAAACATGATATTTTTGAAGCACTCACAATAATAAAAAAACTTTAAGGTATAGAGGGATATCAGAGTATTAAACAATTACTAGACAATTATGAAAAAATATGAAAATATTTGATTAAATCAGATTCTAATAAGAAAAGCTTGATAAATGACATTATTTTTCACTAGATGCAAATGATGCAACAACAAATGATTCAGTTATTTTCACGCTTTTGTGGTACATTGTTATGATTGGGAAAATTTGATTAGCAAAATATTGAGAAATCATAGTGATGGACTTACTGGCCGGAAGTTGTTGGAATACACCTCTGCCCCCAGAAATGTTTGTAAGTCAGAGATGTTACTCAGTGTAGCACTCATCCCAACTATCTGTATGTTTTCTGTAAATAAAAAATTATTACTTTACAAAATAACAACATAAAACAAATGTTACTCAGTGTAGCACTCATCCCAACTATCTGTATGTTTTCTGTAAATAAAAAATTATTACTTTACAAAATAACAACATAAAACAAACTCAAACATCTATCTTCAACTTTGACATCACATTTATTGATAAACACTTTTAATGTTAAACTCAAAATAATAAATTAGCTAACTACATATAGATATGAGTAAATCTTTAATTCTCAAAATAAACTGCTTCTGCTATATATAGGCAATATTATATCTCAACATCCAAGACTAGTTTTCTTCGTGATTGTAGGTATTCCAGATGGTGTTAGTAGTAAAATTTAAATGCACACCTATGCAGGTAAAAATCAAGACTAAATATATGGTAAACATGTCTTATATATATATATTGTTAAATCATGGGTTAACAAATACCGTGTACATACTTTGAGTGTAAATGATCTTGAGAAGTGTTGACTCCAAGGTTGCGCCTCGACTACCTCCCTCCCCAATCATGTGTAACTGTCACATACAGAGGGAGAAGACATAAAGCATTTGACATCCTTAACATGGTAAACATAGTTTCTCAAGGAAAACCAATAATTTATGAGATTTTAGGAAACAAGTCTTTATGTTTTGTTTAAATCATTAACTTGTTCAATAAAACATCCTCTTGGTTATATTACGACACTTTATACTTTTTATTACGACATATTAATTAAAATATAATTAACCACTGCCATTCGTCATTGGGAATCAGGGATTAAATGTAGAGTTTCTGTAACAAACACAGGATTCCCTGTGAAGTTTGAATTGAAAAATAAAACTAATCCTTGAAATTCATGTGTTATTATATTAATATCTTTGTAGCTTTGTTGCATATCAAACACTTCTAACAACCTCAAAGGTGATAACTTTTCTTTGATGATTTATAGCTGCTTCACCAGGGGATATAATCTAGTTTATATTAGCCCTACCTCGTCTACAACAACAAGTCCCAGACTATCCATCCTGTTGTTTTCTATCAGACTGTTGACTAGTGAGTGGGCCTTCTCTATGGTAGCTATGTACAGTGACTGTCTCTTACGACGTTTGAGTGGCGGAAACTTTCCTTTACTACCTGCATACTCCTCTACTAGAAAATCTAGGTCAATACCAAAGGGAGATAAACCTCGAACCTAGAATGGAAAATGTAAAATAAAAATAGTCTAATAAAGAAAACACAAAGATAATATCTATATTTTTGCTTTTATCATAAATCAAAATATCTATTACAATAATTTAACTTTGTCAGAAGTAATAAAAGATTTAGAAGAGTTTCTACAAATTTATCCTCAAGTTTCAATATCCATAAGATCCTGGATAGTATACTGTAAGCTATGAAATTATCTTTAGGAAACTTGTAAAGTACATGACATTTGTATATTATGTACAAGACATGTACTTTATATATTAGGTGTTCGAAATAATTTACGAAAAAGAGATATCTATTTTTTATTTTTTTTGATGATGTGTATTTTAAGCTACTTGATAAATTTGGTATTACATACAACATAAAGCTAATGACATCATTTATTGTTTTATTATGTACCAATTGCAAGAGAAACAAGGGCAAATATTAGTCATAAATAATAAAATGGTTCACAAAAAAAGAGAAAAATTGTAATATCATATCATAAATCTAACATGAAGGGAAACAAATGACAGATCATTTATATCTACAGACTTTACACCTGGATGACTTACCTTTTCCTGCACTATGGAAACAAAGGGCAGAATGAGGATGGCATCCTTTTTCTTACATAACAGTTCCCTCATAATGAGGATTTCAGCCACCAGTGTTTTGCCTCCACTGGTGGGTAAGGAGTATATCAGGTTCTTTCCCTCAAGGACAGCAGGCAAATTTAGACACTCATCCTGCCATTCTGTACAAAGTCAATTCAAATTAATATTTACCGATCCAATTTCTTGTCCCGCCATTCTATTAGAGAGCGAAGTCAACTCAATATCAACAGAAG
The DNA here is from genome assembly GCF_041381155.1 of Argopecten irradians. Taxonomy (NCBI): domain Eukaryota; kingdom Metazoa; phylum Mollusca; class Bivalvia; order Pectinida; family Pectinidae; genus Argopecten; species Argopecten irradians. Next base: position 12,600,361 of record NC_091144.1, read on the forward strand.
ATATATATATTTATTTGTACACTTTTGAATTGTTTTGACTGTATGATATATGCAAGAGAAACTGAAGTGTATTTTTATCTAGAAAGCATTATATATCAAATAAAAGTAAACCAGGACCCAGATAAGACAAGCTATGCTGTACATCATGCATATCAATCAAAATGAAGTTTTATGACTATATCTGTGATAAATCTCACACACTTACTATAGAGATTGCTGATGCCCCTGTGCTGTTGTAGAAGTGTTTTAACCTTTGAGGACAGTCCATAAAAAGGCCCAATATCACAGTCAGTACCTTCCCTCTTCATCTGTTCAGCCTTTGCTGTAGCCACAGAAACCTCACCCTCCCTTCTCTGTTCCATCACGGCCCCCGGGCTGTTTATCAGTTTAGTTGAGGCATTTTCCTGAAGTTTTCGTTTAATCCTGTCCTTAAGAGAACCCCCTACACTGACAGAAGTTGGAGTTTTCATAGCTGAGGAATTTTCAGGTTTACCTGTATTGTCATGATCTTGATCTCTAGTCATCAAAGGTGAAGAAAAGCTAATATGATACTTATCTGTTAAGCAATTCAACTCAGTCTGACTTTTTAACTTTGTAACTGATCCAGCAGCTTTTTCTTTACAATTTTCCTTTTCATCAACAATTTTAGATTGGACATCTTTAAGCACTAATTTAGATGTATCACAGCTTTCTACACACACTTTATTCCCCCTACATTCCTTGTGCACATGTTGACTGGTTGAATTAGTAGTCTTTTCTGTAATGGCTCTTCTGTCTGTTTGTCCGTGAGCTTCATTTTCTAAATTTTCTATCTGACTAAGGAAATCACTATCAGGGGCAAAAATATCATCATCAGACATATCTAAATGTTTTATACATTTTGTTATTTTAACTGTTCCTTTTGGCTGTGTTACAGTTGTACTATTTTCTGCAGAGTTATCTCCCCTGTTGTCATTTCCAAATTTATCACAGGTTGTATTTGAACTTCCATTAAACTGACTGTGGATTCCAACATCTGCTATATCAAGTCCAGCTAAGATATCGTCACTGTTGTTCAGGGTATCTTGAGCTTCTGCTAGTCTTGCTATCACATCAATTCTGCCAGATTTTGTCTTCTGAAAATTAAAAAATAAGAACAAAGTATATATATCTATATCATAACTATTTGGAATTTTAAAGATTCTTTTTATACAGTTTATACAGTTCCACTAGCTATGTAGTAATATTGAAGAAAATACATGTACAATATAAATTAATATCATATGTTACACCCATTTCTATTAGTTAGATCTTTGAGGTTATTTTTCCATCGACCGAAGAATTGTACGTCACATATCATGACATCATAAATGCAAAATGTTTTTTCGCGGCAGATTTTAAAAGCGGCACTGTCGTTGGCCATACTGATTTATTGGATAAGATATCAATGCGTCACAACTCAATTTAATCTATTGTAAAAGTAAGTAAGATTACGGAAATTTCTGCCTAATTAGTACCCAATTGGGTTATCTGAATTTAATTATAAGCATTATTCTCAATATCTTTTGGGGTTATGAAGTCAGACAAAAAACAGACGGCCATTCTTTTTCCTAGACGCTTCACATCTATAAAGCATGAACCTTCCGTGTTTTGTCTATGATTTCATAACCCCAAAAGATATTGAGAATAACGCTTAAATATATACTGTAATCGCTATAATTAGCGCAAACCAGGATATTTTATGGATGAGCTGCCCTTCATTTACATCAGTAACCCTTCCACTTTACAACTGAAATGTATCAGCGAAAACTGGAGAGGTTTTCAAATGGTGGCTGTTATGAATGCTCACGACTTTCCTGGATTTCGAAAAATAAATCAATATCACTCATTCAGGAGAGTCTTAGAATAATTCCAGACAGGTTTCTACGGCTCAATCAACATCCAACTGGATGGTGTACTTCAGACGTGATGGGTACATATAGGTCATGCATCCACATCCTTCTGGTATGAAAATGATTTCATAGCAACTGCAATATTTAAAAGTAATTACCATAAAATCTTTGACTAAATTGTGAAAAAAGCAGGAATGGTTATAAACGAATGTATACTAGCTGCTGTTATAGCAATAAAGAAATTGGATCATGTAATTATATAATATTGTAACAGGAGAGGAGAAAATGTAGCGGCCAGACCGGTATTGAACCTGGGACCCGCCGAACACTAGCTGAGTGCTCTACCAACTGAGCTACCTGGTCACCGATGATCAACCCAGTCCAATCCCGCTACACTCCTCTCTCCTTTCTCGAAGTCTTCGCCCTCAAAGACATACCAGACCTTCCAAAAACCACCTCTGTGGGTTATTTAATTGGGTGCCAATTCTGTAACAGGAGAGGAGAAAATGTAGGGGCCAGACCGGGATTCGAACCCGGGACCCTCCGAACACTAGCCGAGTGCTCTACCGATTGAGCTATACCTGGTCACCAATGATCGACCCAGTCCAATCCCGCTACAAAATCATATTAAGATACAACTTTCTTACCATTTTGAGATTTCTTACTGGAGTTGACTGAAGGTGGTCAGGAAAACTGTCTTTACCACTAATAAGAGAGCCAACTATTTCTGCTGTTTGTTTATTTGGGGAATTTCCTTTCCTTGTATGAACATGAATTTTATTTTCATGATCAAGTTTCGCATGTTTTTCTACACTTGTTCCTTTATCAAATTTGTAGGCTGATTGAGACCTCTGACTGAAATCAACATCTAATCTCATTCTTTTATGTGACCTTCCAACTTTTCTGAGTGGACCATTGCTTTCATTCATACTGATCTTGAGCCTTTGTTCAATCTTTCATTCCATTTGAAGTGATTTCTTCCCATGTAAGTGTGCCTACAAAAAAAAAACATATGTAATGAAGTCTTAAAACAATGCAGATGTACACAATTGTAAATTGTAGCTGAGTTGTATATTCTGCTATTGAGTCTGGTGCAGATATTATTGTGGACAAGTGGACGGGGCCGAACTGCATCGTGTTTAGTTTTATGTCCGAGAAAAGACATGTATACTACAGCATATAAAATCATCGTTTTTAAAATGTAATTAACCTCATAGATATAAAAAGAACATATAAGCATTGACACATTGACAAAACAAGGGGCAAGTACACAGTAAAATCTTACTACAACTTTTCAAATTTCCTGCCATTTTATCATTACAAATCACGTCGCTTAAAACGTTACAAATTAACAAAATATTATTAGAAATAACAGTAGATACATTTCAAACCCGCTATTGATAAACTAGTTATATAATAATTCATATGAATTAATCATACATCTTGATAATTATATCCATGTATCAGAATGTTTACCGTAAAGAAATTATTTTTATTGCTATAAGCGGGAGTTTTTACTGTTAGTACAAATTGCGAATTCCTTATTTCCGCGACTTGGGCCGTTTTCGTTTATTCGGAACAACCGGTTCGACCGTTGATTAAAGTCATTATTTCAAGTATAAATCCTGACGGACCTGCAGTTTTTGATACAGGCCTGTGAGGGCTTTGCCAAAGCTCGTCTGAAAATAATATAAAATCACCAGGTCCGTCTTTAATTAATAAACGAACTACTAGGTCCAACCAGTCAAACCGTATAATCGAAAACGGCCCAGGGAGGAGATGCCGTCAATTTTCAATTGTTGTGTTGTTGTAATTTTCTGTTGGTTTAGCTTAAATGTTGGCAGTACAATACGACTCTCTTCAAATGAAAGAGCATTACAAGATAATGTTGATATCAGGATATACCCAACTGTTATTTACACAGTTGACAGAAACTTTCTGAGTCTGGCGATATCACAGAAGATGCTGAATAGCACACGATATATCAAAAAGCACTTTAAATTCAGGTAATTGTTTGCTAACACCTGTATTTGATTACTCTTTGATACTTTCAATACTGTATGACATGTTTGTTTATTTTTCACAAGGTGCCATACGCGTTCCGGACGATTAGTTTGATATTTTTCTCTACCGGAATATTAACCAATGGCATTGCGTGTTACATATATTTGACATAAACTCACGTGCTAGTGTTTACTTCCGGCAAGATGAAGATGCAGCAGCTGATGAAGTTATGCCTTCTCGTTGTGCTAGGGACTGTAGCAATGTGTGTCGATGATACGGAATTGCGTATCCATAGCGATTCGGTTTTGAAAACGACTAGTTCGCATTTCCTGAGTATGACCATTGATTCAAATGTTTCCCAGGCGAATTGGGGAAACCTTGATTTTCGGTAATCACATTTTCACTGATGATAAATATTGCAAAAAAAAAGGTGTTTAAACTGGAAGGAAAAAATGTAGCGCACGGACCAAGGTTCGAATCCGGCATTTCTAAACACTTGTAACATAAAGGAGAATTAGCATGTATCAACCAGACCGGGATTCGAACCCGGACCCTTTGAACACTAGCCAAGTGCTCAACCGACTGAGCCACCAGGTCACTAATGATATACTCAGTCCAATCCTGCTACACACTATGACACTCAATTGATGGATTCTCTAGAACCGCATACTCTATGCTAGCAGATTGAGCTATATTATACCTGTGTAGTAGCTAGGAGCAGGAAACTACACAGTCACCAGGTCATGCAGACATTGATTAGAACTGAGCCCTCAACCCAAACACTAGCCAGAGTGCTCTACCAATTTAAAGCTACCTGGTCGCTGGTGATCCATCCAATCCTTGGCCGTTTTCGATTATGCATTATGACTGGTTGGACCTAGTTGTTCGTTTATTAATTCAAAGACGGAACTGGTGATTTTATATTGTTTTCAGACGAGCCTTGACAAAGCCCTCACTGGCCTGTATAAAAAACCGCAGGTCCGTCAAGATATATACATGAAATAATGACTTTAACAAATTGTCGAACAGGTTGTTCCGAATAAACAAAAACGAAATCTGTCACCAATGATCAACTCTGCATTCCAATTTCATTGTAATCTCACCATCCTCAAGACCGAGAGGTCTTTAGGGTTAGTCTGTCACTCTCTCTGGCCCATAAATTATGGCAGAATATTGTGCTATCATTTGGGATCATTCGGATGACTCCTTTAGTTAGTATTCCTGTGACCCTCATTACATCTGGTTTTCTGGAGATGAGATATCATTCTTCCATTTATGTGAGTTTATGAATAAATAAATAAAAAAAGAACAAATATTTTCCTCTCACCTCCACCTGTACCAGTGTTTAAGTCAAGGAAGTACATGCCACCACCCATTTATTAAAACAGCCCCCATTTCCAAAACACTTTGAAAACATAAATTTGCCACCTGACTGCAGCCATCATGTGATTCAAAATATGCAGATCAAAATTAATAGTATCCTACCTAGCAAGATTTTGAGCAGGATGTTATAATTTAAGATTCTAGGAGGCCTACTGATTATGCAACTTTGCATTTACAGGAAATAAACAGTATAACTGCTTTAACTTCTCACGAACAAACATACTAAACATAAATCGGAAAGTATCATATAATATAGTTTTATTATATTTAAGTTGCTCCACCACCGACAGAGCATAAACAATATTCACCATTTGAACAGTAATTGGTGTTTAATCATGTATATATATGTCTAATTAACACAAAAAATAATATAAAACAATTTATTTTGCTTTTGGTCCATGCACAATCAGTACTTCTATATAGGACATATATTGCCACAGAATTTTTTCGGGGCACAATTAATTGTTTTTAGTATTTTTATCTTGGAAGTAAAATATTAGCTCAAACTTTTCATTGGTGGTAAAAGTAAATACCTATTTTAATGTACTGAAGAAAAATACTACATGTAATTCGTCTGCTGCTGTTTTTTATTGAGAACAAAATATTATTTGTCAGCGATGGAGCATCTTTCACTTACCAGGTATGTGTACAAACATTAACTGATGTGTTATCTACAAAACATTTACAGTTCCTTTAATTTGCATGTCAATAGTTTGGTCTATTTTCATTCCAGATCCAAGAAGCTGCAGGTGATAGCTGAAGCGCTGTCTCCTTGTTACCTAAGGATGGGAGGGAATAGGGCAGATTTCCTTATATTCTCGATCAATGAAACAGAGACAAATGAAGCCCAAGGGGTTATGTACCCGGACAAATCCTACCAATCAATGCCACAACTTAATGATTTTGAATATGGGAAAAAAAGGAACTATACTAATTTTACTATGACAGGTTAGTTTATAATTTGATGATTTCTAACAAAATTTAACCCAGTTCCTATTTTGAATTTTAATTATAATGGTGTGAATGATTAAATTGACAAGTAATATCTCTTCAGAGTGTAACTTTTATTTGATCTAGTATAATTTATTCAATAATCATTTATTTGATAATTATTGAAAAAAGATGGTACAGGCATTGAATCTTAAAAAAATTAGCTCATTTGGTCCGAAACCTATACCATGTCTGGTAACATTCCTTTCTTATGAAATGAATAAACCAGGTGAATGATAAGGCTCTCTGGGTGTCCTCTTATTAATTCATTGTTTATAATCAATCATATACAAAGTATGTAAATGTATAGATTAGAATTATCTTTCTTTCAGCCAGTATGTGGGATGATATCAACCAATTTATGACCAAGGTTGGTTGGGACTTTATCTTTGATTTCAATGTTTTCCTTCGTCGCGACGGCCAATGGGATCCGGATAATGCTAAGCTGCTTCTGAAATACACAGCATCCAAGGGATATCGTTTAGCAGGATGGGAGCTCGGAAATGGTAAAAACCTGTGTTATAATTATTAATAGATTAACTATTGATGATATTTTAGAGTTATATCAGATATAACTTCTTACAAGATGCCACAAAGTATAGCAATATTCTCATGCCCCACAGTACACTGTATTTTGATGTAGAGTCTATGTGTGTTTCATGGTTGAATATCTAGAGATTTATGTTGTCCTAAGATTAGATTTTAATGTTTCTATAGTAAAAAGAGAAAATGTACAAAAAATGGGAGGCCCGCAATAGGAAAATGACACAACTAGGACGCTAGCCTGACATGTATAGAAAGTTTTATGGAGCTAATTAAAAGTTGAATGATTTTAGGGTTATAACCTGGAAACAAAAGGAAAATGTAATGGTGGTTTACAGAAGATATCAAAAGTGGAAGGAACCGAAAAGCAAACGAACAACTAAGGCACTAGCTTGATACAGCTGTCTATATATATACAAATTGAACGTTTTGGAGTTTTAGAGGACAGACATACAAACAGACACATTCACATACAGATGGACAGAAGTAAATATAACCTCCACACATTATGAAGAGATAATTCATCAAATAGACACATTTACACAGTTGAAGTATAAGCAAAGGAGACATACTATTATAATAGTGTATTTATTGTGTTTTAGAACCAGATGATTTCCATGGATACGGATTTGATATTTCACCAGTTCAGCTTGCCAAGGACTATACTACAATGCACAACTTATTGAAAATTCTGCCTGATTATAAGAATTTTCAGATTATGGGGCCTAGTGTGACACAGCTGTTACACGTCAGATCACAGATATTCTTCTCTGAGTAAGTAGTACCAACAGATCATGGGGCCTAGTGTGACACAGCTGTTACACGTCAGATCACAGATATTCTTCTCTGAGTAAGTAGTATCAACAGATCATGGGGCAGAGTGTGACACAGCTGTTACACGTCAGATCATAGATATTCTTCTCTGAGTAAGTAGTACCAACAGATCATGGGGCAGAGTGTGACACAGCTGTTACACGTCAGATCATAGATATTCTTCTCTGAGTAAGTAGTATCAACAGATCATGGGGCCTAGTGTGACACAGCTGTTACACGTCAGATCACAGATATTCTTCTCTGAGTAAGTAGTATCAACAGATCATGGGGCAGAGTGTGACACAGCTGTTACACGTCAGATCACAGATATTCTTCTCTGAGTAAGTAGTACCAACAGATCATGGGGCAGAGTGTGACACAGCTGTTACACGTCAGATCACAGATATTCTTCTCTGAGTAAGTAGTACCAACAGATCATGGGGCAGAGTGTGACACAGCTGTTACATGTCAGATCACAGATATTCTTCTTCTCTGAGTAAGTAGTACCAACAGATCATGGGGCAGAGTGTGACACAGCTGTTACATGTCAGATCACAGATATTCTTCTCTGAGTAAGTAGTATCAACAGATCATGGGCAGTGTGAACGTGTACAGTCAATAAGATATTCTTCTCTGAGTAAGTAGTACAACAGATCATGGGCAGTGTGACACAGCTGTTACAGTCAGATCACAGATATTCTTCTCTGAGTAAGTAGTACCAACAGATCATGGGGCAGAGTGTGACACAGCTGTTACATGTCAGATCACAGATATTCTTCTCTGAGTAAGTAGTACCAACAGATCATGGGGCAGAGTGTGACACAGCTGTTACACGTCAGATCACAGATATTCTTCTCTGAGTAAGTAGTACCAACAGATCATGGGGCAGAGTGTGACACAGCTGTTACACGTCAGATCACAGATATTCTTCTCTGAGTAAGTAGTACCAACAGATCATGGGGCCTAGTGTGACACAGCTGTTACACGTCAGATCACAGATATTCTTCTCTGAGTAAGTAGTACCAACAGATCATGGGGCAGAGTGTGACACAGCTGTTACACGTCAGATCACAGATATTCTTCTCTGAGTAAGTAGTATCAACAGATCATGGGGCCTAGTGTGACACAGCTGTTACACGTCAGATCATAGATATTCTTCTCTGAGTAAGTAGTACCAACAGATCATGGGGCAGAGTGTGACACAGCTGTTACACGTCAGATCACAGATATTCTTCTCTGAGTAAGTAGTACCAACAGATCATGGGGCAGAGTGTGACACAGCTGTTACATGTCAGATCACAGATATTCTTCTCTGAGTAAGTAGTACCAACAGATCATGGGGCAGAGTGTGACACAGCTGTTACACGTCAGATCACAGATATTCTTCTCTGAGTAAGTAGTATCAACAGATCATGGGGCAAGAGGTGGACACAGCTGTTACACGTCAGATCACAGATATTCTTCTTGAGTAAGTAGTAAACAGATCATGGGGCAGAGTGTCAGTTACAGTCAGATCACAGATATTCTTCTCTGAGTAAGTAGTAATAACAGATCATGGGGCAGAGTGTGACACAGCTGTTACACGTCAGATCACAGATATTCTTCTCTGAGTAAGTAGTATCAACAGATCATGGGGCAGAGTGTGACACAGCTGTTACACGTCAGATCACAGATATTCTTCTCTGAGTAAGTAGTACCAACAGATCATGGGGCAGAGTGTGACACAGCTGTTACACGTCAGATCACAGATATTCTTCTCTGAGTAAGTAGTACCAACAGATCATGGGGCAGAGTGTGACACAGCTGTTACACGTCAGATCACAGATATTCTTCTCTGAGTAAGTAGTACCAACAGATCATGGGGCAGAGTGTGACACAGCTGTTACACGTCAGATCACAGATATTCTTCTCTGAGTAAGTAGTACCAACAGATCATGGGGCCTAGTGTGACACAGCTGTTACACGTCAGATCACAGATATTCTTCTCTGAGTAAGTAGTACCAACAGATCATGGGGCCTAGTGTGACACAGCTGTTACACGTCAGATCACAGATATTCTTCTCTGAGTAAGTAGTACCAACAGATCATGGGGCCTAGTGTGACACAGCTGTTACACGTCAGATCACAGATATTCTTCTCTGAGTAAGTAGTACATAACAGATCATGGGGCCTAGTGTGACACAGCTGTTACACGTCAGATCACAGATATTCTTCTCTGAGTAAGTAGTACCAACAGATCATGGGGCCTAGTGTGACACAGCTGTTACACGTCAGATCACAGATATTCTTCTCTGAGTAAGTAGTACCAACAGATCATGGGGCCTAGTGTGACACAGCTGTTACACGTCAGATCACAGATATTCTTCTCTGAGTAAGTAGTATCAACAGATCATGGGGCAGAGTGTGACACAGCTGTTACACGTCAGATCACAGATATTCTTCTCTGAGTAAGTAGTATCAACAGATCATGGGGCAGAGTGTGACACGGCTGTTACACGTCAGATCACAGATATTCTTCTCTGAGTAAGTAGTACCAACAGATCATGGGGCCTAGTGTGACACAGCTGTTACACGTCAGATCACAGATATTCTTCTCTGAGTAAGTAGTACCAACAGATCATGGGGCCTAGTGTGACACAGCTGTTACACGTCAGATCACAGATATTCTTCTCTGAGTAAGTAGTACCAACAGATCATGGGGCAGAGTGTGACACAGCTGTTACACGTCAGATCACAGATATTCTTCTCTGAGTAAGTAGTATCAACAGATCATGGGGCAGAGTGTGACACGGCTGTTACACGTCAGATCACAGATATTCTTCTCTGAGTAAGTAGTACCAACAGATCATGGGGCCTAGTGTGACACAGCTGTTACACGTCAGATCACAGATATTCTTCTCTGAGTAAGTAGTACCAACAGATCATGGGGCCTAGTGTGACACAGCTGTTACACGTCAGATCACAGATATTCTTCTCTGAGTAAGTAGTACCAACAGATCATGGGGCAGAGTGTGACACAGCTGTTACACGTCAGATCACAGATATTCTTCTCTGAGTAAGTAGTACCAACAGATCATGGGGCCTAGTGTGACACAGCTGTTACACGTCAGATCACAGATATTCTTCTCTGAGTAAGTAGTACCAACAGATCATGGGGCCTAGTGTGACACAGCTGTTACACGTCAGATCACAGATATTCTTCTCTGAGTAAGTAGTACCAACAGATCATGGGGCCTATGAGTGTGACACAGCTGTTACACGTCAGATCATAGATATTCTTCTCTGAGTAAGTAGTACCAACAGATCATGGGGCAGAGTGTGACACGGCTGTTACACGTCAGATCACAGGTATTCTTCTCTGAGTAAGTAGTACCAACAGATCATGGGGCCTAGTGTGACACAGCTGTTACACGTCAGATCACAGATATTCTTCTCTGAGTAAGTAGTACCAACAGATCATGGGGCCTAGTGTGACACAGCTGTTACACGTCAGATCACAGATATTCTTCTCTGAGTAAGTAGTACCAACAGATCATGGGGCAGAGTGTGACACACTGTTACAGTCAATCACGATATTCTTCGATAGTTACAACAGATCATGGGGCAGAGTGTGACACAGCTGTTACACGTCAGATCACAGATATTCTTCTCTGAGTAAGTAGTACCAACAGATCATGGGGCAGAGTGTGACACGGCTGTTACACGTCAGATCACAGATATTCTTCTCTGAGTAAGTAGTACCAACAGATCATGGGGCAGAGTGTGACACAGCTGTTACATGTCAGATCACAGATATTCTTCTCTGAGTAAGTAGTACCAACAGATCATGGGGCAGAGTGTGACACAGCTGTTACACGTCAGATCACAGATATTCTTCTCTGAGTAAGTAGTACCAACAGATCATGGGGCAGAGTGTGACACAGCTGTTACACGTCAGATCACAGATATTCTTCTCTGAGTAAGTAGTAATAACAGATCATGGGGCAGAGTGTGACACAGCTGTTACACGTCAGATCACAGATATTCTTCTCTGAGTAAGTAGTACCAACAGATCATGGGGCAGAGTGTGACACAGCTGTTACACGTCAGATCACAGATATTCTTCTCTGAGTAAGTAGTAATAACAGATCTTTAAAACTAAAATGTATCAAGTTAGTTATATAACAATATTCTGGATGGGCTTTTTATTTACATATTTATTATACTTTCAGCTTTCTACAGAATGGTGGGGGAAGTATTGTAACAGCTCCAACATTCCATCAGTGAGTATGAACTTTGATCTTTATTACAGCAATCTGAAATAATTACAGTGGAAAATTCATTCTGAACAATATGAGGGTTTTTAAAGTACAGAAATGGTGTACCAAGATATCTACAATACCGTATAGCTGGTTATTTTCGCAGGGATGTTATTCGCAAAAAGTTTGATATGTGAAATAGTGAGATACCTTTAAAATCCATATTGGGAAAATTTAAAAGTCCCTAACATAATATATCTGATTTTCTCATTTTATGATCAAACCACGAAAATTTTGGTCTGCTAAAATAAAAAGCAATATGTTATATCACATAGTGACTCTACTTATTATGTGGATAATAGTGGCTGCTATAGATTTTTTATTTTTTTTTCAGTAAATATGTTCTGGAATTTTGTTCTGGATTTTGAGATAAGATTGAAAGTATAATTATTTCTTTCTTTGGACTGCTATAGTTATAAATACATGTACCATAAAAACTTGTGTAATTTGCGCAATTTTCTGTGCAAAAATAAAATATGAAGTTTGGGGTGCAAATTACATTGATAGAGGAGATTTAAAAAATTTACGGGGAAAAAATCTGTCCATTCTGAGGGGCTGACGATCAATGCGTGTCGAGGTACCGCTCTGTTTATGGCAACCATTTTATATGATAAAAGGTATTAAAGATTGTAAAAACAATGCCTCACCTATTAAAGTGGATTATCTAAGGCTAATTAAAGTGTTAAGTTATGATCACGATGTCTTGTTTCCATTTGCCCCGAGAATTCAATGGCGACTGAGAGCATGGCTTCTACTGACAGCAAGAGATGTATACCCTGCACACCTCGTAGTATAATGGGACAGCAACAATCAGTGACTTTGGCTGGGTCAATCTAGTTTACCTGTTTTTTTTTAGGGGAGAGAGTCTGTAGAGAGCTTGTAGAGAGAGAGTGTGTGTGTATGATCACCAGTGACTGGGTTTGCTGAGCTGTGAATGAATGGCTAGTTAGCTTAACCGATCTATATATATTGTCAACAATGCATCTGTATCTACTTAAAATCAAAGAATTCATTCTTTAAAGTGCATCAACATTAACTTGATTAAATACTATTACGTCTTTATTTTAGATATCATAATTAATTTTCACATTTCTAGTCAAATTGCACATGAAACTCCGAAAGCAAATCTAGCAATGCTCCTTAAGTAGGGAACCGCCCGACTGCAGGCCGTGTGCAAAAAGTCAAAACACACATGGGATTTATAAGATGCTTAAACTGACCTATATTTAAGACTTTCAATAAGTGGTTTGCAATTTTATTACTGCAGAATTAACAAGCTACAAGGTGACATTTTTAAACATATTGTTATATAATTAGTCATCAGCTTGGATCTGGTACCGTACAGGTAGCGAGTTTACTCACACTCTGATTGTTGCAAGATAAACTACGTATCCGCTAGCCAATTGCTATTGATTGTTAATGATCTCAAACACACTAATAACTTATGTGTTGTGACAAGTTTAAGTATGTAAATAGATTCTAATCTTTTCAAATATTCCTGATTACTATTCATGTGTAATATCTCAAAACATTGACATGTGCATGGAGTGCGGCAGACCAGACCACCGATGTTTTGGACATCTGTAACGGTGGCCAATAAAAGAAAAAAAAAAACACAATTTGGTTTTAATATTATTTCTTCTAAATACAACACTTCTTTGTGCGAGTTGTCAAGCATTTATGGGGAATATTTTACATTGAAATTGTCACCTTCATACATCGATTTTGGGACTCCCTGGACATTGTTTTTCCCCAAATTTTTTGATGCACAAAATATATTGATGATAGATTTTTTCAGCATTTTCAGCCCTAAAAAGTATCTGCGCAAATTACACTGGTGCGCAAATTACACTGGTGTGCAAATTATACAAGTTTTTACGGTATGTATATTGAAGAATTGTTGCGAAAATTGACTTCATAAATCCACATGTTTTTGACTATGAAATTATATTCTTTCCTTTAGTTATTATGTGGATGGACGAATTGCTGCGATGGGAGACTTCCTTAGTCCTTATGTTCTGGATGGCCTGGCTCCAGAGATAATCACGGGAAACAAGATTGCAGCTCAGTACGCTCCAGGAAAGAGAGTTTGGATTGGTGAAACTAGCTCTGCCTGGGGAGGAGGAGCAAAAGGACTATCTGACAGATACGTTGCTGGATTTATGTGAGAACTTCTTTATAATCTTTGTTGAATGGAAGATAGTCTTTCATGAATAGTTTTAATGATGTATGTGGATTAAGGAAAAGTGATTACTTAACTCGACTGTGATGCAGAAATTATGGCTTAAGGGGAGATAACTATACTGTGAATCTAATGGTTTAGCGGATGTACAATAACTTGACTTTGATATACATGTATGTGATTTAGGAAAGGTAACTGGACTGTAATCTATAAATTATGGTTTAAGGGGAAATAACTGGATTATGATACAAATGGCAATAGGATTTTAAGAATTAGTTACATAATGCCTTTGATTATGTTTTTGATAGAAAAATTGATTTCAGAAGCACATATTTAACAAAAACATGACACTAGTATTTCAACATAATTTTGAAATGAGTCTGAAGATTGATTCTATTTTTGGAATAAGTATTATTTATTAATAACATTATGAACTTGAAACTTTGATTATTGTCATCTTAATATCGACAATTCAATATTTATTGTCCTGTGTGTTTGATGGTTATGTATGTTGTGTCTACTAATATCTGTGTATGACTTGTAGGTGGCTAGATAAGCTTGGGGTGGCTGCCAGTCAGGGAATTGAAGTGGTCATACGTCAAGCATTTTACGGTGCTAATTACGGATTGATCGACTGGCAAAACTTGGAACCAAATCCTGTAAGGACAACTACTGAAAATTTGTTCTTATTTCATAACATTGGGTCTATATCTGCCCATTTAACACTAATGAAATAATGAACTTGCTAGTTATGAACAACATTATGATAATATTAAGGTAGCTTCTCTCTAGTCAAGAGACGTTTCTGTAGTCTTGCAGCTTCTAATCTCTCTGCTGCAAGCTCATAATAAAATCAAAGTATATAGTCATTAATAAGAAGAATTAATAATGATTGATAAGAAAACTCGAATTTGTGTAGAGTAAATAAAAATCTTTCTATTGAATATATTTTTGATATGCAAAAGTGATTCTTTGTATCTTGTATAGTGTATCATGTATAAAGATTCAGGTTGACTATTGAAGTCTGTAAATAAAACAATGAATCAAACCTATATCAATGTCTTTGTTTTAGGACTACTGGCTTTCTGTACTCTATAAGAAACTTGTAGGTTCCAAAGTGCTGCAAGTTGAGACCTCTGACAAGACACGACACTTGAGAGCCTATGCCCACTGCTCCACGTATGTATTAAATTAAATGTTTTATAGTTATTTTTTAATTTTAGGGTGTTCTTATAATTACTGTTGTCAGGTGGTTTTGATTACACTGTATCCACTTAGCATGGAAAGAAGATGACTGATGTAGTGTACTGCATTCACCTTGCTTCCATTTACATCAATTTTGTATTTTACCAGATTATTTCTTGAACAAGGACATCTTTTCACATCAATAATAAATTGATGTATTCACTCTCTTCCAGAGACAAATTCCCTGCTGGAAGTGTGACTGTTTACATATTGAACCTCTGGACAACAGCCGCCAATGTAACGTCTAGTATGTTTAGTAATCAGGACATGCAGATGTTTCTCCTTCACTCTGACGGAGATCTACGCTCCCAGTAAGTCGGACACATTGTTTATACTTATCTTACATATTGTAAACAAACTTATTTTCTTGTGTGATTAAATTTCACGGGCAATAAGATATAGCAAAAAGTAATTGTCACAAAAAGGATTGGAACAGAGGGACAGTACTACAATGGGACTATAAATTGTAAATAAAACGTGAAAAAATTATTGGCCATGAATTTGCAAAAGTAAGGTGGTTTACATGCTGTAATATGATATCCCTTTATTATGATTTGAGTAGTTTTCACTTAGGTCAATAAATCTTTTTTATTATGAACAATGAACTTGAAATTTTAAACATCTGACGCTAACATACCTGAGAATGTTTTTGTTGTTTTTTTAAAACTTAACAGCTCTGTTTTTAAATCAGAGAAAATATTCGAAATAATAGAACAAAACAAATAGACTAAGTGAACCATATGATTTTCTAACTGAAAGATTCTTATTACTAGTAAATTAAAAAAAATCATAATACAGTGGACCCTCGATAATCCGGACACCTTCGTTCCCAGCCTAAACCGTCTGGATTACGAGTTTTCCGGACTGCCGAATTCCGTGTTCTTAGTCAATTAAATTGGCACGTACGAGTTACTCCCCTTGACCTTGTAATCGATGATAGGCTTTTATGTAATATACGTGTATCATAATTAATACTTCGTTTGTTATGATTTATAGGTATTTTATATCATTACATTAAAAATATTGAATAAACGTATTTCTTCTTCAAAATACGAAACCTAAAGCCATTGTTAATTGTGTACTATGTATGCATATAGCTACGTATCCCGCTCTTGATCTATCGTACGGCAAATTTCCTAACAAAGGATCAATATCATCTACGTTCTTGGCATAAAAAAACTATAACAAATAGTTGTGAACATTTTATGAACTCATATAATTGTTATTTTGTATAATGTGTGTTTTTGTAGTTGTAATTGTAGTTTTGGTTAAATGTAAAAAGAAATCTAATATTTGTTTATTCAATATGTTATTGATAAAAACATATTGATAAAGAGTACCCAGTATTGTTTTGTTTGTCAAATATGTTTATTTATTTAAACCGAATGTATTAAAATAATGAAGTGTATTTTCTTCCAGAGATGTTTATTTAAATGGAAAGCTTCTACAGATGGATGGCAATTCTTTACCTGATCTGATGATTCCCACCGCGGTCAGGGCCCCGGTCTCATGGCCTGCTCACACATTTGGATTTCTGGTCTTACCTAATGCCAAAGCTCAGGCATGCATGTGATTAGGCATTTAACCAGCCTGAAAAGTGGTTGCTGGAAGTTTTGTGTGCATGCTATGTCCTTATATGATAATGGATATTACTCTAGATCTGATTAACTGGAGGATCAATCTATATTATGTTAACAGGAATGATCAACTTTTTAGATCCATTCGATTATAATCATGGTTTTTGAATTTTGAAAAGAGCACAGTTTTGATAAATAATTTAGTTATGAGAAGGAATCTATTTACTTAATAATTCTTCCTGAAATATGAGAAGAAAACTTTTCCTTTGTTTACCTAATGGAAGTTATTGTGGATTGGTTGTTAATCTCAAATAAACTGTTCAAGAGCACTAACATAAAATTGCATTATAGGTATATATTACTGTATACATACATGTATTGTATTTTAGAAATTCCAATTCAAAACTTCATAGGTTTATCTATAAGCATGAATATAAATACAACAAAAGACAGTGAGCTACTATTTCATGTCACTGTTAATGTTAATATACAATGAATGAGTGAAGCTTTACAAGCTTGTGGTATTTGTAGGACAAGTTTTATATTAAGCTGTTAATGAGATTAATTAATATAAAATTATATTTTGAAATATGTCCTTTGTTTTTTAAACTATAGAGTGCAATGTTAACACTGGCCATGTTGGGAAAAACTCTTGATCAGTGTGAAGAAATAGTTAATGGAGAGAATTTTTACAAAAGAGAGTTTGGGTTGGATGAGAGAGGATGGACATGTTTGTAATGGGAGAGAATGATTAATTAATATAAAATTATATTTTGAAATATTTCCTTTGTTTTTTAAACTATAGAGTGCAATGTTAACACTGGCCATGTTGGGAAAAACTCTTGATCAGTGTGAAGAAATAGTTAATGGAGAGAATTTTTACAAAAGAGAGTTTGGGTTGGATGAGAGAGGATGGACATGTTTGTAATGGGAGAGAATGTGAGTTAGAGAGGATGGACATGTTTGTTTTGGTATGTTAGTGTACTAATATCTCTGTAATAAGCATTAATAAAAGTGCTGTCGGAACAATAAAGATAAGTTAAAATAACTACACCAAATGGACTACTGTAACATTGCACGCAACACAAGTCTCTAAATGTCATAGTACTAGTTCTAGTACAGTAACTGTAAGTGGATATTTTAACAAGAGGCCCATGGGCCTTAACGGTCACCTGACATCCAATAGTAATTTGTCATTTAAGGGCCAACATAATAGCTATGAGGGACTTTAACACATGGTGTGTTAATTTTTCCCCTCCTGTATTCAACACAGAAGCTGAAGTAAATATGAACTGATGTTGATGAAACTCTGTATGCAATGAGGTCTTGGATGAATTTGCATACTGGAACACTTTATCATAACTGACATATGGTTGTTATTTTTCTTTCTAATTTTATCATCCATGGACCCTGTGAACACTATACGAAATAAATGAGTGTTTGGGATCCCGAAACAAAATCATCATATTCAGAATATTGTTGTATTCAAATTTTGTATCAGGTGACCTAAAAATTTAAGCCATTTGGACCCCACTTGGCTCCACCCCTCAGCCTTTGGGGATGAGACAGGGTCAAAATGACATAATAGCAAAATGTCCTCTTGTGGTTATAATGTGAATCAAAAGTTTGAACAATTTCCAGTAGAAAATAAACAAAATATACCCAAGAAGTATTCAATATAAACTATAGCAAACTTAGCCTCCTCCCCAGGGGCAAACAAAGAGGCCAAGGGTTATAAAATTCACAATTCTGATAAAGCACCACAATATCTGTAGAATACAAGGTCCAATAATAGCATTATTACAAAGGACATGAACTCTATAATATAGTTACCGTCGAAAAATTCCCTTTTTCAAACTCATCCTAGATCTTGTTGATATAAGGCTACATAGAGTTTCATCAAAATCAGTTCTCATTTACCAAAGTTATCTTATTCACAAGCACAATGATAAAATTAGAACAAAGGGCAACAACTTGTACGTAACTGTCGAATAATTCCCATTTTTGAACTCGTACGAAATCTTGTTGATATAAGGCTACATACAAAGTTTCATCAACCTCGGTTAACATTTACTCAAGTCATCATGTTCACAAAGTAAAGTTAACGTACGATGGACAATAGGCTATTGCAGTAGGTCACTATGACGTATGGTCAGGTGACCTAAAAATAGTAACAGTGACCTTGACCTGGCAATCCTGAAGCTGTATCTTATCGAAAATATTATGGTCCTTTAAATTTGTGTGAAGTTTGATCAAAATCACCTACGGAATGAATCCGCTAGAGCACTGAAAATGATTTTCTAAAAATAGTAACGGTGACCTTGACCTTGACCCTGCAACCTTGAAACTCAAACTTTTTCAGTCCTTTGTATTTGTATGCAGTTTGATCAAAATCACTCAAGGAATGAAGCCGCTAGAGTGCTGACAAAGAAATTATCTAAAAATAGTAACAGTGACCTTGACATTAGTCTGGCAATCTTCACACTCAAACTTGTCCGAGATATTATGATCCTTTGTCTATGTGTGAGGTGTGATCAAAATCACTCAAGGAATGAAGCCGCTAGTGCTGATAGGGATTTCCTAAAAATAGTAGCAGTGACCTTGAACTTGACTCAGCAACCTTGAAACTTGAACTCGTCCGAGATCTTGTTAATATTAAGCTACATACAAAGTTTCAGCAATCTCGATTCACATTTGCTCAAGTTATCGTGTTCACAACAAAAAGTTAATGCACGACGGACGACACACGACAGACAACGGACGACGACGGACAAAAGGCTATCGCAATAGGTCAAGGTGACCTAAAAATGGAAATGTGTTCAATCTTTTGATGAAACCTTAGTGGTAGTTAAAATAAGTATGAATAATAATTAAAAAAAATATATTATTTAGATTTATACTATTTATATATCTTTGATTAAGATTTTTATACATGTAAAATCTGTCATATTGGTATTATTGTCTCACAGTGGAACTTTATGCAAGTTTTTATACTGATGGTATGTAGGAATCTTGCGATTTGAAGCAGATATTCAGGATTATACATGAAGTGTGTGTAATTTTATGATTGTACTGTAAGCCAATTCATTTTCATGTGCAATAAAATTTTGTTTAATCTTAAAGTGAATAGTCGGGCAAAGAAAACCAGTCTAAATGCGTTCATTAGCCTTCCAAAAGTTCTCACATATTAATACGACGGTCAAGTTCTGCTTAGTTTCCCAGTTCTGACCATTAAAGTAAAGAAAAGTTGATAGCATTGAAAGCGAGGCTGCATGGAAATGTAACTACGGACATAGTGAGCCGGGAGGACGTTTTAGAATTTCTATACTTTAAATTAATTTCTTCGTACGCAGACAGATTTTGACGAGAGATTTTATTTTTCCATTTCATAAGAAATTATACTGGATACATTCACACCATTTTACCGACTTTAGCCATCCTTGCCCGACTGTTCACTTTAAACGAGGCATAAACGATTCAACTACAAGATTATTAAGTTGTTTTAACAGTAAATTGAGAAATTTAATCATCATAAAAAGTTGTTGTGCATGTAAATGTGAAATGAAATCAACGCAAAACTAAGTTGGTTTACAATATATCAGAGTATACATTGTATATACACTTTCATTCCATTGTTTTTACTGAATATTAAACAGTACCTTTTGATGGGTACATCTATGTTTATGTCAGAAGTTTACTTTAAGAGGTTTACTGTCAGAAGTTTACTTTAAGAGGTTTCATATTAGTTTCTTCAACCTTAGTCATATTTACAACTATCTTGTCAATAAACAAATTGCATGTTTATTTTTTACAAATTGAAATAAATATATTGTGCCAAACTCAGTTTTCAGTTTTTTGTAAACATAAGAACCACTGCTTGTTTATAGATTTAGTTTTAGTTTGTGATTTAGTTTTAAGTTTGTGCTGCAGTATCTACAGAGGCAGGGATATTTTATAAAAATCTTAATGTAAATATGGAACTTCATGTAAATGTAAAGCAATTTTTTAATACTGATGGAAAAATAACCTGAGGGTCTGATGTTACCCCATTGGTTTGGTTATATTAGCTCATCTGGTCCAAAGGACCAAGGTGAGCTTATGCCATACCTTGGTGTCCGGCGTCCATTGTCCATCCGTCTGTCAACAATCAACTTCTTCTCCTTAACCGCTGGTCGGAATTCATCAAAATTTGACTGGTAGCATCCTTATGGGTTACTGACTGAAAATTGTACAAATGATGGGGCTGACCTCTGAGGGGCGGGGCCAAATGGGGTCACTTTGGTAATTTTCCATTTAAACGACTTCCTCTCTGCAACTAAGAATGGGATAGCACTCATAATACAACGGTAGCATCCTTGTAGGGTTGGGATTCAAAATTGAACAAATGTTGGGGGTGACCCCCAGGGGACCTGAGGGGCAGGGCCAAGAGGTGTCAATTTGGCTATTTCCATATTTAAATGACTTCTTCTCTAGAACTAAGCATGGGAAAGCACTTATAATGCAATGGTAGCATCCTTATAAGGTGGGGATTCAAAATTGTACAAATGGTGGGGCTGATCCCCAGGGGGCCTGAGGGGCGAGGCCAAAAGGGGTCAATTTGGCTATTTCCATATAAACTACTTCTTCTCTGAAACTAAGCATGGGAGACCACTCAAAGTATAATGGTAGCATCCTTATAGGGTGGGGATTCAAAACTGTACAAATGATGGGGCTGACCCCCCCGGGGGCCTGAGGGACGGGTCAATTTGGCTTTTTCCATATAAACGACTTCTTCTCTGAAATTATGTATGGGATAGCACTCAAAATGCAATAGTATCATCCTTATAGGGTGGGGATTCAAAATTGTAAAAATGATGGGAATGATCCCCAGGAGGCCCGAGGGGCGGGGCCAAAAAAGTTAATTAGGCTACTTTTTTCATATAAATTACTTCCTCTCTGAAACTATGTATTGGATAGCATATTCGTATGGTATCTATAGCATCATTATATGGTTGGGATTCAAAATTAAACGAATCGTGGGGTTAATTTTGCTATTTTTTCTAATTGGAAGTCTTTGTGATTTTTGGATCACTAATCATTACTAAATTACAGAATTACAAAAAAAAACAAAAAAAAACAGGTGAGCGATACAGGCCCTATGGGCCGCTTGTTTAAGTTTTAATGTCATATTAACAGCCGGGGTCATTTAAGGATATTGGTGGAGGAAAACCGGAGTACTCTGAGAAAACTCCTGGCAACTGCCCCACATGGGATTCAAATTTGTGACCCAGAGGTAAAGGGCTTGTCAGAGCATCTTAACCAGTCAGCCAGTGCGACCCCTGGTTATGATGCTGCTCCATACCCTATTAATTGAGATTGAACTTCATGGTATGGACAGAATTTAGAAACGGTCAGATTTCTTATTCTATAAAAATATAGCATTTTTCGACACCTGTGATCTTCCAGACCTCTAGGATTTTAGGATTAGAAAGGAGTGATGCCCATGCAGTCACACAGTGTACCCTGCCGTTATTCAATTGTTCTGATGAACTTCTATTGTCACAAACAGAGCCTTCAGTGGTGAATATAATGAGAGACGATACTATAAACCAATCTTCTTTCACATGCCATTTATTTTCACGATTGAGGTTAATTCGCGAAAGTTTAATTATCTCTGTAAATTAATTATATATGTTTTCCGAATTTGCATATTACAGAGTTATCTGCACTTCGGGTAGGTATTGATTGTGAAATCATATGTATGCGAGCGTAATGTCATACGTTTCGGAGAAAACGACGTGAATTGCGCTCACAAAATAATGACGTAACAATCGATACCTACCCGCAGGGGAGCTAACTTTGTAATATGCTGAGACGGAATATTTATACTTTGATATTATTTAAAGATATTTTAATAGATAAATTCAGTTTTTGAATTGGTGAAAGAAAGTTGGTTTACTGTAGTTAACTCCTGGAGTATCCAAGATGGGCACCAATGTATGCAAATAGGCTCTGCGTTCAATTTCAATATCCAAATTTGGCCAAATGTTCATGTTTAGCTGTCTATTTTTATAGATAGTACGGTATTCAAAATGACAACAACTATTATCACATTTGTCAGTAACTGTTTAATTCCTCTCTTACAATTCTTCATACAACGTCATTCATACACATTTAATGTCCATAAAAATAATCTTATTTTGGAAATTACCAAGTTGGAATGTAACAGTTTAAAGTAGACTAGTTCATGACTTACTTTAATAGGGTAAGCTGCTATCAATACAAGATTAGTTTCACAAATGTGGCTAAATATGTTTAAAGATCAATTTGTTATTTCATAGATGTAAGTTGTATTATGATAATATTTTAATTAAAACAAAAATACTTCACAGCATTTCAATATTTCTATGAAAATAAGGTTGACATTATGTTCACTCTTAATAAATACTTTCTTCTTGACTTGCACACCTGGATATTACATGCATGTACATACACTCAAACAAGTTGGTTCAAACACAGAAAACACAAAGTTTAACATATATTTGTACAACCAAATAGTAATACAAAAATACTCCAGCTGTGACTACTCAGTTACACTGTACTTTTAAAGTAGATTCTATAATGATGTATACACTAAGACATTTACATAATAATAAGGGATATAAGACGCACGTAAACATATTACAATAACCACACAATATTCATGGTACAATTCATAATCTTAACTTTATATTTTTGATTTTTTTTTTCTAAAGAATGTATTCGGAAAAGCTTTCATTTAGTTACGATAATAAACGCAAAATGTGAAAATCATACTAGCCAATAATACAAAAATCCGTAGACTTTGACTGAGGGATGCTCTGTTAGGCCTTGGTTTGTAATTATTTTACATATATTTCTTCTGTACATTTTCTTTTCAAATACACATTAATACTGCATCCAATGGATCCATTCACATGTTTATAAATGATAACATAGTCAAGGAAATTTTCAAAATGTCACAGCACCGATGATTGACTCAGATAAAACCAATTGTTATGATTGGAAAGTTTGCTATTGTACTGAAGCTAAAAAAACTCTTGATTTCGCCATAAATAAAAATCGAATTCTACAATAATTATTGTTGAATGTTACCACAAAGTAATCTTGTGATTTCATAATGGCAGTGATAAAACTGTTTGAAATCGATGATTCCTGTATAAAACTGTGGAAGATAGTGTATAACATGTATTTAATATGTAGTTTGTATTTCTATCTAAATATTGATTGGCAAGACAGTGAGACTAAAATCACATCAACTAAAAATGTGTTCTGTGTGGTGAATTAGAAAGATTTCACATGAATTATATACAAACTTTTAATCTATTACCATTTTTAGTCATGAAGAAATATTCAAACTTCTTTGGTGTGTAGATAATATATTTACAAAGCATTAAAAAGGTTGCTACCACTAGTTTCTTTTTAAGTAATTAATTTTAAACTTTATTTCAATCACAGCAGCTGTATCAGTATTTGTCCTGTCATTTCTATCTTTATTCCCTCTTGAGTACGGTATGTAGGATAAAAAATTGAGAAAATAAAAACAATTATAATCAATATGTAAAATTTGACTTAACAAATTACAAATTGTACACATTATATTCAATAACTATTTTGGCTAACTGCAATACTGATATTTATGCACGTTTTGTATAAATGAACTGGATCTCTTCTAGGTATCAAATACAGCTTTTTGTAAATGTTAGTTCCTATTAATATCACAGTATAATTCAACAGTTTAGAAAACCTGCAATCAATGACATTTTTTTAAAAGAATATTTTGTGACAACAAATAAATATTGTTTAAGTAAACAACATTTAAAAAAGACCAACAAAAAACAATAATACATTTAGTACATTTGTATTCAAATATCAATTTTATAAATTATGTGTAATATACATATCTCTATTTACATTTAAAAATAAATTAATGATACAAATAGTTCCACTGTAAGTCTCTTTTAGTTCAAATCAATACAAAAATTGCCATAGTTAAGAACTTAAAATGTTTTCTCTTTTCCTTTCAATGAGCAGAAGACATTGACCTCTATAGAACAGTATTAGTACCAGTAGTCAGGGTGATTCATGGATTATCTCCCCTTCCATTCCGTCTGATCAGGATCCCAAGGATGATCTTTGACCTTTATTGTTGAGGTAACTGAGGGACAGCTGTGTTACGTTTGGCCGTATATCCGGTTGTAAGGTCACCAGTGAAAGCTCGGAACCTGTACTCCAACTTCTTCCTGGATAAGGACAGCTCCTTGTGGAGATCTTCAGCCTTGAAACATACAAGTGGTAAATAGTGTCATACATACTGGGAGAGTACACAGATCCACACAGCTTCACTGAAAATTAACAAGCATTGAAATTCTGAAAATCAGGCAAATTAATATTGTCATTACAAAGAAGAAAAATTACCAATGACTTTGTAAATCAAATATACAATATAAAATGAACTTTAATTTGTAACAAATTACAATGTGCTTTCATAGAAATCAGAAAGGAATATCAAAATTCCGTATTTGGCTTAATAAACTTTTTAAGACACTGAAAAAAGATATAATTGCAATTGTAAACATCATCCAGTATGAATCCCACAAACTTGTGTCATACAGATTAAGTTAAAAACCTGCATGCAAGTTAAACACTTACACTCCTACACTTCCATTAGCAAAATTTCTCACATAAATGGGTATGATGCTTATTCTAATTTACATGAACACCTAATACGTAAATAACCACCATATTTGACCCAATAGGCCCCCTCATTCCTATAACACTCCCCTTCTTACTTTAAATATCTTGAGTTAAATTTATCATACAATTAGATACACGCCAATATTATAAAACCTTTTTAATATTCTTTCTTTATCTGTCAATTTTCTTTTTAAAATTGTGTCGTCATTTCATAAAAATAATGACCCCCCACCCTGTTCCTTTTTGTAAAGCTCCCAGGACACTTATTGGGTCAAACACAGTAACAGATGAAAAATAATACAAGTACAAATGTACACTGAATAAGAACTCTAACCTTAATAATGATAAAATAACATCATCAGATAAGATAAATCAGGATTATTGTTCATATTCAATGAAGAGAGGTACAATGATTAATATAATAAATACATGGTTACAATATGTATTTCTGTCACAATTTTACAACATTAAGGATGTACACAGGTTTATACATTGACAACTGCTGTACCCTTTTTTTCATGATATGTTTATTATCTGCAGGACTACATTGCTGTGTCACAGATTAAGAAATTATCAAATGGTACAGCTGTAAGGTGTAATGATGCAAGAAACATATACATTGTATTATTATATGGTAAACAAAATATCTGACCAGGTACAGTAAAATCAAATAAATCAAATAATTGCCTCCCCCAAACAACTCAGAAGTCTACGTTATCCTCCATTTTATAACAAAGTCATTGTTTGAAATATTATTATTGTTTCTATCAAATTGATAATATTGAAAGCTAGAAATGTCTGTAAATCACTATGTGTACCAAGTACTTAATGTTGCATCATTTGATGGCTTCACATCAAAACCAAAATGATGTTAAAATGAATTCCATGCTAAAATGGGGAGATAACTAACAAGGGCAGGCAACTCTGTTCAATGGAACAAATTGATATTGGCAATGTAACATTGAGACATCATAATTCAACCAACTGATCAAGCTCAGATGAACTCTCTAGCAGAATGAGATTAGCTATAGCTATAGGAAGGAATAAAACAATCTGATAACACTTAGATTATAATCACTGTATTACTACACAATATAATGTACATTTATATACCTTTAATAGTATATAAATACATGCAGGTACTGGCATCCTTTTTTCTAATATCTAGCAGTAGTTGATATTGAAAGATGATTTTCTAAGAAATGGATATTTGGTATAGGTTATGCTGTTTTTGAGAGAAGGGAATGGTTTTACAATACAATTAAGGAATTGGATGATTATCTCCCTTTATAATCAGAAAGGGAATTAATTAAGGCTTGCACTGTAGAAAGGTTAGTAAATGGAATGTGATAAAATGGTTAATTACATCAAGTTCACATTTTAATACTCACATTTCAGGAAAGATTGTCTAATGAATTTTATAGACAGAAGAATTACTAAACTACAGGTGATTGTGTCTAGCAGTTTACAGGTAACAGAGACTTCGTACTTACGACCAGTGAGCCCCGCCCCCAGGAGAATGATTGGAGGCAGGGTGTGAGGAGCATTAGCGGTGTGTGTTCTTAGATAGAGAATTAGTGGTCTGTAGTCTCCCTGTGAGTATAAAGTTAGTGCACAATAGAATCAGTTGTAAAGATGCAGAAACATTTTGTTACATGGCTTACAGAACAGCATGACATAGAATACATCAACATGATGAAAACACTTCAAGTTTGCATTAGTTTGTTATTTATTTCTACAGTGCGATCATTTCTACAGCAATTAAGTACATCCCCACTGATTAGTGCAATGTTAAACATGAATGGATAATGATAAGGATGTTCATTCAAAACATGAATTGTGTTAAACATCTTTGGAACTTAAAAACGTAAAAATTAGAAAGAAGATGACTAGGGGATTTAATCGGTTATCTACACCTGTAACGATAGATCTGTAAAATTCTGTTACAAATATATCTAACATTGGTAATTCCTGAAAACAACAATGAAGATACATATGCAAATTATAAGTGATTGTCTGTTTGGTACATATCAATGCATTGATTGATTGCAATCCTGAAAATAACACAAATTATTAATCACAATATAATATCTAACCTACAACTTAATATTGTGAGAAATATTCAGTATGTATTGGAAAACATAATAGGTCACCGTGATATACATTTCATGAAGGTCACATTAGTTAATGAACTAGGTCGGTGCATGTCCCAGCCACCTTAAATTGTGGCCAAGATCATTTTATAAGTGAACAAACACCAGTGTGTATGATTTTCTATGTATTTTGACCATGTATCACAAGTCAGTGTTTATGACCTACCAGGTAATATTCTCCACCGTTTTAAGTACAGCTCCCCGAATTTAAAATACTTATTCATGAGAAGACAAAGACACTTTATACAGTACTGTCCAAAGTTTTCAGGGAAATACTAATTTGCCTATAAAAAGAAAGTTTACTAGGTCAAACCAATCATAAAACACTTATTTAATGCTACAACTAATGTACAAATAATATCACATATTTTTTAATTAAATCATTTTTCTAATTCTAACTATATACAGCATTAACTAATTTAAAAACAACTGTAATATGATGCACTTTGATTGGGTGTTCAAACACTGGATGTTAATATAGTGTGTGTTTTAATTAGATTTTTCAGTTTGATTAATATCAAACAAATAGATTTATCTTTGATCAAGTGATGACAACTTTAAATGAAAGGTGGTGATTGCAAGGTGCTCAATAACTTATTTCCTAAAGTAACTTTTTTTCAAAGTAGCAATGTTGATTTTCTTCAACTTTAATGGAGCTTTCTTGTTTTTAATAAGAAATCCCAAAATACAGTACTCTAGCCAAAAAAAGATATGTTATAACCAAATTCCTTAACGTATCCTAAATTATACCTCTAGAATTCTGATATCTTAGTTGTATATAATGTCTGGTATTTTATAATGTGCTTATCCCTAGTGATAATTCTATGTCTGGCTATCATATCCCTAGTGATAATTCTATGTCTGGCTATCACGCAGCTCATAAGCAGCCCATGTGTCTACTGGAATTAAGTCCAAGTTTGGTAATAAACACATGTCTGGGAAGAAGTCCCGATTTCTGACAAGGAACCTAATATTGACTGACGATAAGCCTAGATCTTTGGTTTATAAAAAATATCTTAGTAACAATCAATGGGAATCAATTTTGTATAGAAATTCTATATTAAATATCACAATATGTAACTTATTGATGGTATTATAACCTACAATCATCTTTTTATAAGGAATTAAAATTAATGAATTCTG
Source organism: Argopecten irradians (assembly GCF_041381155.1). Lineage (NCBI taxonomy): Eukaryota > Metazoa > Mollusca > Bivalvia > Pectinida > Pectinidae > Argopecten > Argopecten irradians. The sequence goes on from NC_091144.1 coordinate 12,629,278, forward strand.
TTAAATATTCATGCATTATATATCAGTAGTACAATGTAAATCATATAGATTCCCAATGCTAAATAATTATAAATGTTCAGTTTTAGCAGAAAGGGGTCATAAAAAATTGTTTGTCTCTCACAAGTTACTGGTCTATAGACGCATAAAGGTTGCGGATTGATATAGAATTTATATCATGCAAAATATAAAGCTTTAAATCTTATATATATAAATGTTATAGAGGGTATCAAGCATGACGACACCATGATAGTACTTCCCATATACAATATATCAATCCAAATAAATATATCAGTTATATCAATAGTAATTTCTAAATGTTAAATAGTATAATGGAAATAGAAAATTGCAGTCACCATTTGCCAAAGAAATCTGTATGTATACAATATAAATATTTCCCCCACTGTAGTTGTAGATATTTTACATACAATCTAGAGAGGGATCTTGCCAATTACCTAACAGAATGACATATGTTAATTGGAAAGAGGATATTTCCCAGCTTTTCCCACTGATCATTGACAAAATACAATTGGCAGACGGTATTTAGATGACTTTTTAGTATTTTATTTTAAAAGTTAATTTGCAAAATAACCTGGAGAACAATAAAAATCAGTTTACATACCCCCAGTATATATAAAGTATATAGATTCAAACCAACAATAGAACAATTCTGTCCCAAAAAGTTTGTCATTTTTTTCTCTCTCCTTGGCACTTGTTGAACCAAAGTAACAGTTAAAATTTAGAGCAGTTTGAATTTTTTTTTATCTTAACATTAGGTGCGTATAAGATTTCTAACCTTTCTCATTTCTAACCCAACCAAAGCTTTCTCATTTTTAACCCAACCAACGCTTTCTCATTTCTAACCCAACCCAAGCTTATTTCTAACCCAACCAAATCTTTATCATTTCTAACCCAACCCAAGCTTATTTCTATCCCAACCAAAGCTTTCTCATTTCTAACCCAACTAAAGCTTTACCATTTCTAACCCAACCAAAGCTTTACCATTTCTAACCCAACCAAAGCTTTCTCATTTCTAACCCAACCAAAGTTTATTTCTATCCCAACCAAAGTTTATTTCTATCCCAACCAAAGTTTATTTCTATCCCAACCAAAGCTTATTTCTAACCCAACCAAAGCTTATTTCTAACCCAACCAAAGCTTATTTCTATCCCAACCAAAGCTTTTTCCTTTCTAACCCAATCAAAGCTTTTTCATTTATCATTTCTATCCCAACCGAAGCTTTATCATTTCTAACCCAACCCAAGCTTTATCATTTCTAACACAACCCAAGCTTTACCATTTCTAACACAACCCAAGCTTTATCATTTCTAACCCAACCCAAGCTTTATCATTTCTATCCCAACCAAAGCTTTTTCCTTTCTAACCCAATCAAAGCTTTTTCATTTATCATTTCTATCCCAACCGAAGCTTTATCATTTCTATCCCAACCAAAGCTTTATCATTTCTAACCCAACCCAAGCTTTATCATTTCTAACACAACCCAAGCTTTACCATTTCTAACTCATCCCAAGGTTATTTCTAACCAAACCGAAGCTTAATATCAGTGATATTATTAAGAAGATGCGTAGTTTTGCAGTGAGGTGTCAGTCCTTTCCTCTGTATATATAAACCACCACAACCAGACGTGCTGTGTCAGTAGACGGTTAAGGGGAGATAAATATTGACCTGTAATTCCTACCTCGGGACATCACATGTCAGATATAACAACATCGGGAGCATGTTGGACTGGCCCAGACTTAGCATCATCTGTAGATTTAACACACAACTAGCAATCATCACACATGTACACTACAGCAGTACACCAGATACACATATCTCAAAGGATAACATTGAACAATGAACAGTTATTGTACTCTGCTTCAAATAATAGGTGTGTTTAGTTTTGACTTCCAATATAGTGCAATTATATTAAATTATAATTAAAATTGTCCTAAAATTATATATCTAATTACATATCATAGCTTTGAAGTTTCGCAGATTGACAATTTACATTGTTTATAAATTAATTTACTTCATATTTACCTGGTAATCAATGTAGAAAACTCAGTTCTGATCAACGGGTTACAACTTTAAACCTTTGTTAGTGTATTATATTAGAAGTGATTACGTATAGATGCACAAGGAGAAATTTTGGTAAGGAAAATTGGTTATCAAATAATTGTAATACCAAATTATTCAAGTATGAAACACAAGTATGAAACAGGCATTTATAGAAGTCTGTTAAGTTTCCTTTATAATAATTCAAAGGCCAACTCAATGTACTAATTCATAAACTGACAAACGAAGCAATAAAAACTAATAGATCGTTTGATTCACAAATCAGTAAATCCTTTAACAGTGCAAAGTCAACAAATAGGTTAATAATCCAACAACTGTCAAGAGTAAAATTATTTTTCGAGCTTGGAACAAAACAGTCTAGTAGAAAAGAACAAAATCTATCGGCCTAAAGAGTGTTTATCAAAACCAAAAATAACCTAGAATATATCAATAATTCTCTTAAAATATGCTATATCACAACAGATTCCAGTGAGAAACTTACATCAAGGTACTAATGGCCTTTACATCTCAATGAGGTTTAATGTCTATTACCAAGAACTAAACTACACTAATTGGCAAATATTTTCATGGATACATAAAAAATCTAGCAAACATTTTGATTGAAAGTAAATCCTAAACACAAGAATTTCTCTCTAGCTAAGAGTTATATTGGGGCTAGTATTCACAGGGGCTACAAATAGTAAAACAATTGTAGCTTTATAAAAGGTAAATACTGATCAGAATGTACCTGACCCCCACTAGCCAGCCAGTCACTCACCCACCAGCTGATCAACTTCAGTAAAGGCTTCTGGTAAAACCACTCTTACATGTAACCTTGGCGGGACATCCATATCTTCAGCCAAAATCCCATACATGGAAATCAGTTTTTATTTACTAGCATTTTAGAAATGTATTGAAAAAGATACTTAAATGACAAGAACAGACAATTCAATTGTTATTCTGAAAGTGATCTTGATTTAACACCATTACTACTCTATTTCAGGTATCAAAATAAAAATCAGATGATGGTTTGTAAATATATTTAGAAATCATTTTGAGCTTGAAAAACTGATGAGGATAATAGCATGACAGTGAAATGAAACACTCTTGTTTCATAGAGCATCACATTATAAAAATAATTTTGGGCTGACAACCATGATGTGATGAACACAGATCAGTAACTTAATTTGCTATCAAAAGGGTATCATGACTGTCAATAGCACCTTGGAATAAGAGACTCGTAGGTTAGATGGGTTTAACAGAATAAACTATACATGTTACCAGAGTAACCATGGTGAAACATTACTATGACAACAGCTCTGTCACAGCTGGTTTGAAGCATATGCTTAGATATATACTGATGATACCAAACTTGAGAATAATGGGGTGAAAATTGATTCATAAAAACAACATAATCACCATTTTCATATTGTTGGTATTTGAAATTAGAATATCATTAAAGCTGATGAATTGATTTTGAATTCAATTCTTTATAATCTATGTTGTTTTTGCGCTAATTTAAATATGTGGGTCTGCCTAAGTTCATCACTTGACACCTGCACAAACACTAAACTAATTTTACAAAGATAACTCACAAACAATCATTTTACATTTTTTATTACAATTTTACACTTTACTATACCACTGATAAACTAGATTTTTTGAGGATCTACAGTATAAATCTCCATCTAATCAGATATATTTTCATCCAGCCTCGTGGAACTCTACTTTTGGCAATTTGAAGTATGGATTTAGATTTTTTTTGTTTGACTGTTTGTTGTGTTTGTTTCTGGACACAATAGATCTCACTGTGGTTTTGGCCTGTACATTATCCATATCTAGTTTATGAGCCAACTTCTTTGAATGCTGGAGTCTCTTTCCCTTTTTCTTTTTTGACTTCAAGTCAGGCAACTTCACTTTCATTCCTTCCCCTGGAAAAATCCCAAAAAGATTACTTCAAATTTAGGATCCTCCCAGTGTTTGGAACATTTATATGAATTAATTAAACACTTTATCTATTTGATTGTTTCCCCATGTACATGTATCTTGAGATTTCACAAACTACTTTATCATATCATGATTTTGAGATTTTAGAAAAATAATTTTTAAAAAGTTCCATGTAATTTTTATTAAGAGAATCTATTTGTATGTTTATCAGTTACAAGTTAATGTCAGTATAATTTCAATATCTTAATCACTGATACAAAAATAATCATTTAAGGATAAATAGTTTTACAATCTTACTGTCTCATCTGCAGTGATCTGGTACACAGCTTTGGTGAGGTTAGACTGGGTATGGAGGTGCTCTGTAGTCTGGGCATTAGTAAATACCGTGAGGTTCACGCAGACAATGCAGTTATTATCAGTGTTCGCAAAGCAAGAGTGTATCAGTCACAAGAGCTCAGACTCAAATACCGATACATAAAAAAAAAAAAATCTAATAAAGAGGCAATACAAAATTTAACATAGCCTTCAATTTTATGATATATTATTCAAACAGCAACAACTTCAACAAGTATGAGGAAATAATTCAATGTTGCTTGTTACGAGCATTTCCATTGGCTTAAAAATTTACTTTATCAGCCCATAAAGGAAAAAATGGCGTCGCAGTTTGTAACGTCGCTTCTGATTGGCTGAGAAGACGGCGTAATAATTTCATAGACAAAAGAGTCCCAAAATGAATTTTAAATGTTGAAGAGATTGTCTTTAGTAAATTGAATTATAAGGATTAATTTGAATAGATTTTTTATGTTATGGAGATATAACACAAAAATCTGAGTGTACTCTCATCATAAACCGCTTCGCAGTTTATTTAGAGTACACTCAGATTTTTGTGTTATATCTCCATAACATAAAAAATCTATTCAAGTTAATCCTTAAATACTCTGTTTTTGATAGCAATTAATTACAAAGATATGTACACTATCCCATTAATTTGCTTCTTTTAAATTCATTTTTTTTTACAAACATTAACTACGAAACAAATATTTCCTGATAAATTCTTCAGATTTAAGCCATAAAATGATCAGCAATAATTATACTGTTGTTCAATACTTACTAACAATTTTCTGGAGAACCAAATCCTAGCATAATACCCACATACAATGCACTGAGCTGTGCAGTACATTTAGTTTTAGTTAAAGTTCATAATTAAGGGTAAATAACTTTTCTTAAGAGTATAAACATTATAATGTTATCATATGTTTTTACTTGCTATTAACTAAAAAAAATCCTTGAAAAACATCTGTGCTGTGGTTATTCTTTTAACATTTTGAGGAAATCATGTAATTAACTATGTTATCATTTGGTGTAGATGAAAGGATTAATTTCAGCTTTATTTTGAAGGCCCTTATCTAAAAGCAACAATGCTAATGACCTTGTCACTTCTCTGGGGATCTGAACAGTACCTACTGTGACATAGCACAGCTGGTGAAACAGGGCATATCATTAGGTGTTAATAATTTAATCAAACACTCCAACATTAGGTAAACTATTGTGAATGTGAATAACTGTTAATGTCATATATTTGTATTTTATTGTTTACAACACCAACGTCTGACAACATCCTGACACAATGCCGCATGACATTCAGTAAAGAGAACAATAGATATACAGAACAATAAGTTAGATGAATAGGAATAATTCACCACAGGAAGGAATAAGCCCCATCACTGCCAGACTGCACACGATAAGGATACAGCAAACCCAGTTATCTCCAGTACGATATAACCAACAGTTTAAAATGAGTACACGATAATTGGATACAACAAACCTAGTTATCTCCTGTACAATATAACCAACAGTTTAAAAGGTGGATTAATTCTAAGCCAGAAGTCAGACTATATAAGAAAGGTGTATGAGAAGGCAGCCTGCCCTGATAGAGACAAGACAGCCTTACAGCCACAGAGACTTCACAGTAATGATAGAGACAAGACAGCCTTACAGCCACAGAGACTTCACAGTAATGATAGAGACAAGAGAGACATATCAGTGATTTAGTCTACTAACTTGATTGAACGCCTTTCTTACGCTTTCCTGAAAATGACAGAGTTGTCATATGTAGTGTGCAAATACCATATCTGATAGGAATGATACAGTACGTGGCTTTATCATGTTATTTCCAACTTTATACATCAGATGATGGTAGATCTGGTGTTGATACATATATATATATATGGTGAGGTTCATTCAAACATATATAATTACAACAGTACTGTGATTACACTGTTTGTTAGTCGTCACCCTGATGACACATAGAAGAGTGGACAAGATTTTTTATCATATAATCAAGAAATCATAGTACAACATTTATCTGGTGTGTATTATAATGCCACAACTTGTGTGTTGTCTTATTTTCCTAGATGATGAACAGAGAAAAAGCTCCCCATACAATAACTTTTAATGTGTTTTAATGTGTTTTTCAGCAATTCTATATGTACTGTATTAGCACATATTATAGTATCTCGCTTCACTCAAGGACCCTTAACCAGTTAAAGTACATATATATATACCAGAAATAAAAGAAACACCTTCCACCAAGCAAAATTAAGTTTCGGAAATTTTTTTTATAGAAATTTTTAACATTATGTTATTTTTTAAATTCAGATTTTAGCTACTGATAAGATTATAATTAAGCCGCACATCCAATTCAACGACAAAAAACTTCAGTATGTATTGAGTTCAGAAACTGGCCAACAATCAATTTACTGAAATTATATAATAAAACTTTGTATTCCATTTCCCTAGAAATTTGTTGATTAGAATTGTTTTCTTTCATTTCAGAAAGAGAATCAGTAAAAAGTAGAACTTCCTATTAAATTAGAAGAGTAAACACCTTGAGTCATCCACAACACACTCATATATGTATGATGGATAGAGCAGGGTCTCCTGGACTAGTACTGGTGACTTAGGTATTTGATACTAAAGTTAAGTAACCTTCTCCGTCTCCCTACACCAGCAATAATTAATTGGTTACTCTACAATGCTAACTTTAACTATATACTGCTTAGGATCAATGGATCATATTTAAATTTACTGTTGAATGTATCTATTAATTTACTTTGAACAAAAGTGTATCTCTAATTTTTGACATTTTATTCATTTAATGATGGACTAGAGTTATTTCCAAAATGATTCTGTATTTTACAGTAATTACATTTTATACAGACATGTGGGTACAGAGAAATTTCATCATGCTTGAACTACATTGTAAATTTTAATTTTAATATTTGCGGTCATATGTATATATCATTATTTTTCACAGGAGAAGACAAATCATAAGTCTATAACTTGTGACTAATCCCTTTTTGTATATAGTATGCAAATAAAATATGTTTAAATCAAATCAAATGATATCAAACTAGTTAAACTACACACACCGTTGTACAAAGCTATCAGCTATCTTGATGTTTAAATGTACCCAAAATGTAAATTACTATGTATAACTGGGACCTCAGGTTGAGCATACATATGGTATTTCTGACAATTAAACTGATTATACTTCACAGCACCTTTAACAGTGTCTAAGGACAAGACACCCAGAAAAAGTTAATAGTTAATAAATAAATACGAGTACATAGAGCTTCTAATTAACATATTACACTACACATTTTAATATTCTGGTTAATCATCTAAATTAATGAAATTCCGAGTATACTTAATAAGTATGAAAAACATCATGAAAGCATGACTTTAAGACAGCATGTCAGATTCTTTCCTGTACATGATTTATAATCATGATGAGAATGAAATGAAAATTCATACTTCGCAGAAATGAAATATATGATGAAAATTAATTTGATTCAGTAACAATTAAACAGACATGCATTTAGCAGAAATTTACTGCAGTCAGAAAAAAAGAAACATTATCAATTAATTATTAGAAGACCATGCTTAAATCTAGATTCGCAGAAACATAAAAAGAAGCATGCAAAGATGAAAGAGTCCGTAAAATATCTGAATATCAGCACTATTATAAACTCCATCTCAATAGAGAGCCATTCAAACAATTCCTAATCATCAAGTTATTCTATAAATAAAATCCTTCCTGCCACGTGCATAAATTAATCATGGATTAAACAGAGATTTCTGCAATCAAATAAAATCTTAAATCATCTGATACCAAATAAAAGATTCAAAATGATTTCTGTCAGTTCTACAGGACATCACAATGAAGTTTATGAAAATCAAGCAGCAAATAATTTAATACATTTTGCTTTTTGTTGTTTCCGTTTATTTGAACATTTAATTTACGTTAAATATTTTTCCTTCATTTATTTTTTCAGATGTCTCTGTTTATAAGAGAGTGAAACAGTGGTGGATCTCAAGAACAATTACAACAAAAATGTAAGCTTTAATTATATATTCATTCATTTATCTATTTTTCTGTTTTGGCATGTTACGAAAAATCCTTGATTTCATAGATGCACCAGTGTTCCAACTCTTGCTAAGAAATAAAAAGTTAAAATAAAAAGTTTCCGTGGTTAACGACACTTGATTAACGACTAGCAAGCCAAGATATCTAAGTACAACAAGGAACGAGTTAAAACCTGTGGTCCAGGTCTTCAGCTCCTGGTAGCGCTTCATCAAGTCTTTCTGTAGGGATTTCACCTAGACACAAATCACAACATGTTCTCAAACAAAACTATTTCATATTCTCTATTTCATTTGGACCATCAAGCTGCAATAAAAACATAAGTTTCCCTATCACTTTATCCTTGTATCTTCAACTAATATTTAAATATTTTATGTAACACATATTATATATATCACATTTTTGAAATGTTCATGTCCCTTTCATTTTAACATTTTCTGTTGATAGATTATTCAGCCTTCGCATACTAAAAAGTTGTCTGCCCTTGCAGGTAGCTATAGATTACATTTCTTTGAAAAATCATGTGTGTGCAACATATTTTTGGCAGAGAAAATTATATAAGTTCCGCTCGCAGACTAATGACGTCACAAATGATATTTTTATACAAAGGCGATAACTCTATATGCAAAGATGGACTTTACCTATGTAAGAGGGCTATAAAATAGGTATGTCTTCGAAAAAATAATAATTTTAATCAGGTTTGTAGTAGATATGGATTTCCATCATTATAAGATAGACGACTGTTGGCTGTAAAAGAGTGTAGGACACAAGTATTTGATGAATACTAAAATGTAGATATCATTCTAGGCTGGAAAAAAATCTCACTAGTCATCTATGTTTTCTAGGGTTAAACAAAGAGTATGTAATGTCTTTCACTCTCTATTCATAAATATTATATATTTTTTTCATGGTGAAAAATAATGCCAATATTTTAACAATTCCTGTTTTAATACAGTTTTGACACACCTTTGAAAAGGCAATTGAATGTACCCCTGTTGAATTAATAAACAACCATTCATTAAACTGAATCTACTGACTTTGCACTTTCATAATCATTACTATTATTCAGTGGTGGGATACAGCATCTTGGTAAAAAGATAATTTTTTAAATGTCTGTGTATTCTGAAAAAGAGTAATACATGTATCTGTAACGCGCTTCTGTAACTTAAATGATGGTAACACTATTATCTATGATAAAATATATACATACAACATCTAGTTCCCGTTTAGCTGCTTCCATCTCCTCTTGTGGGGATCCTTTCGGTTGTTTTCGACGCTCATGCATCTGTGATGTGTGTTGCTTGATTCGTCGTTCTAATTCTCGAATACGAGCCGCTCTACATAAAACATTTACATGTACCATCAAAGTTTTCTTTTAAATGACAATATGGCTTCATCATACACAGAAATTATAAAAAAAAACTATCATCTAATATAGTCTGTAAATAAAAAATTTCAGTCTCTCGTGCAATTTTCTTTAACTTTGTTTTTTTCTTTAATTCAACAACTTGATGAGAGATCTTTGGGAAAAAAAATATGAACAAACAAAAATCAAGATCTGCAGGAAGGTTTAGAAATTTTCATCAATAAATATTTTCTATTGCATCTTATTGTACTGACAAGTTTAAGGGAACATGTAAAATGATTTACTTACTTTTCATCCTCAATTTTCTGTCGGCTGGTGGGGGATAGTGTTCGCCTGATTCGCTCATGAGCATTTTTTACATCTTGCTGTAAGTACATATAAAGCCAGTGTAAACAACAGTTACTTTGTAGGGAAAGTCTGAGGAAAATCTTATTATGGGATAGCATAAAAAACTAGCTCTAGGATAGGATAGCAAAAAATAAAAGTAGTTTTGGAATAATTAACATGAAGAAATATAAATATGGGATAGCGATAAAAAATCTAGTTTTGAAACTCTTACTTTGATTCTTTCTTCATTGGATGGTATCTTCATATGGTTTTTATCAACATCAAAAGGTGCTTTTTCCACCGGGTCAACGAAATCTGCAAAATTGGACAGCATTTCAACTTATGAGAAAACAAATAAATCTAAGTGGAGAAAAGTATATATAATAACATGATATACACAATTGTAGATTATTAGAGATAAGTAGAATTACAGTTTTGGTCCAATGATTTTGGACTGAAGAAGGTCCTATAGTGGCTGAATATATATTCCATAGAAATGATTTTGATTTTACTTTGAATTTATTTTGGCCTTTTATTTCGGATTATTAATATACTAGATTTATACCATTTTTACCTCATCATGGTCCAATGTTAATAGCTGGGATCACATTTATATTCCAATGCATTTACCATTATACAATTGTGTAGGTGTTAGGTGTCAGATTTCCCCTACCTTTGGTTCCACGACGTAAACTGTCAAAATATCGCTTTTGTTGTAGTTTTTTTGTTTCCTGTCGCCACTCTTTCAGTAATTCTTCGTCTCTGAGAAAAAGGAATGATAAGGAAATTGTTTATTGAAATTTTTTTTCATGATCAAAAGTATGTGATTCAAGAACTCACCTAACTACCAATCCCAACTACAAAAATAAATTATTTTATAAATAAATGCTAATCTAAAGCAAAAATAAAATAAAATAAAAATGTCAAACTACAATTACAATGATTCTGGAATTCACATTAATCAATATGATGAGAATAAGCAATATAATAAAATTTTCACTGGTGTCAGGAGAATTGAAGTAAGAATTTTTGTCATAGGTGTTCTGGGACAGTAGTAAATTAAATCTAAATTTATCTAAAGATTTCTTCTCCTTACTTTCTCCTCTGTATAATGGCATCTGTTTTCTCTCGTAGTTCTTTCACTTTGGCAATTTTGCGTTCCTCATTCATTTTAAACGTGATGTACTCGGAAGGAGGCGGTTCCGGGTAGGGATTGACCTTCCACGACAGAACACTATTGGAGGCCGAAGCTCGCCTGGAACACGTCAACATTTAGTAAAGGTCAAACAGAATCAACATTTAATAAAGGTCAAAAATAAGATAATCACCACTAAATAGTAATTTTCTTTTTCAACAATGATCATGATCTTCAAACCAACTTGTTTTCCACATCAATTTTAAAACCTAAAGGTATATATTGTGTGCATTAGATATTATGTTACGATGTATGTTACTAGCCAGGACATAACGACATGAGATAAAATGTGAAGTGACAGTGCCACCCATCTCATGAATAGTATGATAAATATACACCCATCTCATGAATAGTATGATAAATATACACAACATTGTAAAACCCTATGAATAGTCTTTTTATGTACAAATTATAGCTTCCATAATAGTCATATTTTTTTGTTATTTGTGTAATTTGTAGAAAACTCACAATTATTATTATAGTCTTTTTAATAATTATTTAATATGTGTAATACAGCTGAACATACCAATTGTTCAAACCTCTCCATTAAATATTTAAACCTTACAATATCCTTCAGGACACACAGATTTACTTTGAAAACACTGGTGACTTACGAAAAGCAGTAAGCTTATGAACAAACATGTTTAACCCTGAACCTCCTGTTGCCAGCTGATATGCAAGCTACAGACAGTGACAAATACAACAATCCTCTACCCTGCCAATTCATCCAGAATTTTTCTTCACACCTTCACAACAATTCTGTGGACACTACTTTGTGAAAGATTCTGTTTCCGAAATGTTTTGGTTTCAAGATTAAAGATGAAATAAATCATCATGGTACTAAAAGAAGTTATAATTCGATAGAAAACATGACTGACACAAAAGAAACTTGAGAACTGTATTCATTAGCTTATCAAAATGTCTGACAGTCATTTTGAGCTCTAAGTTAGAAATCAGAACTTTTCTTTGACTGTTTAAAGTAAAGTTGGTTGGGCTTTTTTAGAATTATTTCTTTATAATTATTTAAGGGACACAAAAGTAATCCTGACAGAATGAACTAAAATTGTCACTTTTAGGCAATCTCTCCCAGATATTACTGTAAGACTCAAAAAATAAAAAATAGATACTGTCACATAATATATAAACAATTAGGAAGGTATTATGGAAACTTTGTTCTTTGATAATATAACTATTTGTCTTTTTTCTATTCTCCTCCTTTTCTTCTTCATTACCGGTAATGAAATCTTAACACAAAATATTTCGGATAAATATCCAAGCACAATACATATATATGTACATTGATCGCGGCCCATAACCTTGAGTTCACACAGACATTTATGTAGCCTGCTTACCCACCGGCTTTTAATGGAGCGGATCTGAAATAATCATGTGATATCGTCATAATTTGTTTTCTTCAATACCAGACAGCCTTTTGAAATCCCGAATAAAATATTATCACCAATTAATTATAAATCATTATCACCAAACAAATATTTTATATCCCAACAACTCCTATCTCAGTAACAACATGTGATACACTTTGTCTGCAACACGTACATTTCTTCAAAGAGTTTGGCAATCGAATGATTGAATAAAAGTGATTTCTGACACATTACTTAAAAATAAATACAATTTCACCTTTGTATGTTACAGAGTTATCTCCCTTGCAGAAAGGCATTGATTATATTTTGTGAGTGAAACACGTTTTTTTTTTCTCATGACAAAAAAATATGTTACACTCGTAAACGAAATGACGTCACAATTAATATCATATCGAAGCACATCTGCAGATAACTCTTTATATGCAATGACAGAATTAAAAAGAAATGTACATAACATCACCTTACATTTCTGATCCTATATAGCTAACTGTCCAAATAATACTTTAAACAGTCACAAACATCAATATTAGATAGCTAAGGATATCTTTACACACTCAACAAGCTTATCTATAGATAAACAACAGATATAATTTGATATATAATAACAACCAACTTAAACTATACATTTGTAAGATCAGGAATTTGATAATCAGGTAAAGAAAAATGTTTAGCTTTTTTTCTCTCTCACTCCTTAAAACACTTCATTTCATGCAGCAGCGAATACGTTAGTGATAACAGTCACAAATGAATAATAATGAAAAAATTTGATAATGTGAATATATATAAAGTAGGATGATAAAAGCTTCAATTATTGAGCGATGGAAACCGCAAAATATAGCAGATATACACTGTTCAAACTCAACAGCTCCAAACTTAAGTCTATTAGTACAATCATGATCAATGCATCCGTCATCTACATTTAAACATGCAAAATACTGCAATATTTCATGCATCTAATACTCTAGAATCTACTTAGGTACTTCTTAGAAAAAAAAATCAGGAAAAGAAGGAAAACTAGATTGTCATATTAATCTTAGGCTACAATATTGTCTATTAAACACTTGGTAATCCAGAAGTACAATAACATCATTTTATATATTTAAAGGGGACAATTCAGTCTAAGAGTACATTAAATTTGCACATATTTCGGAAACAAACAAGTTCTAATAGAAATTAGATTAGTTTGTTTTACTGTGATATGCCAGTGTACATATTGTACCTGCTTAATCGTATTGATCAAAGATTTGGAATTTCAACTGTATCAATCAAAAAACTTTATATAACAATGTCAAAAATGAAATTTGTCAATATTTCTTGTTATATGTTTCATAAAGAATGTAGAACAATACATTTATGTTATATTTTGCTTTGTGTTATGTAACAGAATTAGTCTCACTGAATTGTCCCTTTGATGTGAATATATTAATAAATTTATTACTTATAACAAAGAATGAAAAATACTTTTATCTCTTTTTCTGCTTGATAAGAATTAGTTAAAAAATAAACATTAAATAACCATATCATTCAGTCCAGAATTAAGACATTGTCTATCAGAAATGTAGGACTAAGAATTTTTTTCCTTTCATAGTTAATTGGGTTAGAAACCTCAAAGAAACACCAAATAACCAGCAGATGCCTTCATCTTACACTGAATTTAATTTGGTCCTCATTCGCCTGCTACCTCTATATGAACTGCGGTCACTTAATAGGGGCAGTCTAAAATACAACAACCAGACATGGACAGGGTCTGTATGTTTGTGAGCATAGTCAATCATTGATAGTGAAATTATACTGCTGTATACCTCTTAAAAAAGTAATATTAATCTTTTGATAAGTACTGAGGAAGCTCAGAGAGCACCAAATAGAAATAAGGTTTAAACCAATTTTATAATTTTATAACTAACAAAATGATCAATAGTCAAACCTGTCTATAAGGACCATCAAATGACAATGGAAGGGTGGTTTCTATAGCAGACCACCAAATGACAATGGAAGGGTGGTTTCTATAGCAGACCACCAAATGACAATGGAAGGGTGGTTTCTATAGCAGACCACCAAATGACAATGGAAGGGTGGTTTCTATAGCAGACCACCAAATGACAATGGAAGGGTGGTTTCTATAGCAGACCACCAAATGACAATGGAAGGGTGGTTTCTATTGCAGAACACCAAATGACAATGGAAGGGTGGTTTCTATTGCAGAACACCAAATGACAATGGAAGGGTGGTTTCTATAGCAGACCACCAAATGACAATGGAAGGGTGGTTTCTATTGCAGAACACCAAATGACAATGGAAGGGTGGTTTCTATAGGTGAGTGGTCTTTATAAACAAGTCAACCTGTGCTATAAATAGCCATTTGGGACACTCAGAAAGTGGTCTTAATAAGCAGGTGGTCTTTATACAGAGGTGGTCGCTAAGATAGATTTCACTGTGTCAATACCTGTTGATGTGGTGTCTAATGCTAATATTACATCTTAGATGTAACTCAGTACAGATAGTTACAGTAGATATCAGAGTACCTGTTGATGTGGTGTCTAATGCTAATTAAATCTTAGATGTAACTCAGTACAGATAATTACAGTAGATGTCAGAGTACCTGTTGATGTGGTGTCTAATGCTAATATTACATCTTAGATGTAACTCAGTACAGATAATTACAGTAGATGTTAGAGTACCTGTTAATGTGGTGTCTAATGCTAATTACATCTAGATGTAACTCAGTACAGATAATTACAGTAGATGTCAGAGTACCTGTTGATGTGGTGTCTAATGCTAATTACATCTTAGATGTAACTCAGTACAGATAATTACAGTAGATGTCAGAGTACCTGTTGATGTGGTGTCTAATGCTAATTACATCTTAGATGTAACTCAGTACAGATAATTACAGTAGATGTTAGAGTACCTGTTGATGTGGTGTCTAATGCTAATATTACATCTTAGATGTAACTCAGTACAGATAATTACAGTAGATGTCAGAGTACCTGTTGATGTGGTGTCTAATGCTAATTACATCTTAGATGTAACTCAGTACAGATAATTACAGTAGATGTCAGAGTACCTGTTAATGTGGTGTCTAATGCTAATTACATCTTAGATGTAACTCAGTACAGATAATTACAGTAAATCTTAGAGTACCTGTTGAATGTGGTGTCTAATGCTAATTACATCTTAGATGTAACTCAGTACAGATAATTACAGTAGATGTCAGAGTACCTGTTGATGTGGTGTCTAATGCTAATTACATCTTAGATGTAACTCAGTACAGATAATTACAGTAGATATCAGAGTACCTGTTGATGTGGTGTCTAATGCTAATTACATCTTAGATGTAACTCAGTACAGATAATTACAGTAGATGTCAGAGTACCTGTTAATGTGGTGTCTAATGCTAATTACATCTTAGATGTAACTCAGTACAGATAATTACAGTAGATGTCAGAGTACCTGTTGATGTGGTGTCTAATGCTAATTACATCTTAGATGTAACTCAGTACAGATAATTACAGTAAATCTTAGAGTACCTGTTGAAGTGGTGTCTAATGCTAATTACATCTTAGATGTAACTCAGTACAGATAATTACAGTAGATGTCAGAGTACCTGTTGATGTGGTGTCTAATGCTAATTACATCTTAGATGTAACTCAGTACAGATAATTACAGTAGATGTCAGAGTACCTGTTGATGTGGTGTCTAATGCTAATTACATCTTAGATGTAACTCAGTACAGATAATTACAGTAGATATCAGAGTACCTGTTGATGTGGTGTCTAATGCTAATTACATCTTAGATGTAACTCAGTACAGATAATTACAGTAGATGTCAGAGTACCTGTTGATGTGGTGTCTAATGCTAATTACATCTTAGATGTAACTCAGTACAGATAATTACAGTAGATGTCAGAGTACCTGTTGATGTGGTGTCTAATGCTATTACAGTAGATGTCAGAGTACCTGTTGATGTGGTGTCTAATGCTAATTACATCTTAGATGTAACTCAGTACAGATAATTACAGTAGATGTCAGAGTACCTGTTGATGTGGTGTCTAATACTAATTACATCTTAGATGTAACTCAGTACAGATAATTACAGCAGATATCAGAGTACCTGTTGATGTGGTGTCTAATGCTAATTACATCTTAGATGTAACTCAGAGATAATTACAGTAGATTCAGAGTACTGTTGATGTGGTGTCTAATGCTAATTACATCTTAGATGTAACTCAGTACAGATAATTACAGTAGATGTCAGAGTACCTGTTGATGTGGTGTCTAATGCTAATTACATCTTAGATGTAACTCAGTACAGATAATTACAGTAGATGTCAGAGTACCTGTTAATGTGGTGTCTAATGCTAATTACATCTTAGATGTAACTCAGTACAGATAATTACAGTAGATGTCAGAGTACCTGTTGATGTGGTGTCTAATGCTAATTACATCTTAGATGTAACTCAGTACAGATAATTACAGTAGATGTCAGAGTACCTGTTGATGTGGTGTCTAATGCTAATATTACATCTTAGATGTAACTCAGTACAGATAATTACAGTAGATGTCAGAGTACCTGTTGATGTGGTGTCTAATGCTAATTACATCTTAGATGTAACTCAGTACAGATAATTACAGTAGATGTCAGAGTACCTGTTGATGTGGTATCTAATGCTTATATTACATCTTAGATGTAACTCAGTACAGATAATTACAGTAGATGTCAGAGTACCTGTTGATGTGGTGTCTAATGCTAGTTACATCTTAGATGTAACTCAGTACAGATAATTACAGTAGATGTCAGAGTACCTGTTGATGTGGTGTCTAATGCTAGTTACATCTTAGATGTAACTCAGTACAGATAGTTACAGTAGATGTCAGAGTACCTGTTGATGTGGTATCTAATGCTTATATTACATCTTAGATGTAACTTCAGTACAGATAATTACAGTAGATGTCAGAGTACCTATTAATGTGGCGTCTAATGCTAATATTACATCTTAGATGTAACTCAGTACAGATAGTTACAGTAGATGTCAGAGTACCTGTTGATGTGGTGTCTAATGCTAGTTACATCTTAGATGTAACTCAGTACAGATAATTACAGTAGATGTCAGAGTACCTGTTGATGTGGTGTCTAATGCTAGTTACATCTTAGATGTAACTCAGTACAGATAATTACAGTAGATGTCAGAGTACCTGTTGATGTGGTGTCTAATGCTAGTTACATCTTAGATGTAACTCAGTACAGATAATTACAGTAGATGTCAGCGTACCTGTTGATTTGGTTTGATTTGACATCACATCAACAAGTGCTCTAACATCTACAAGTATTATTACCATAAATATATAGTAAAAGTACCTGGTAATATAGTGTCTATATGACACCAAGCTATGAGTTGACCAGATGGTGTTAATACTTGACAGATGATTGGCTGATAACTCTTTCCTCACTTGTTGGTAGCTAGATGGTGGATAACGAACAGGAAACAAGGAAAGAAAGATAGTAAGGAAGGATAGGAAATAACGAACAGGAAACAAGGAAAGAAAGATAAAGTAAAGAAGGATAGGAAAACAGAGTAAGTAATAAATGAAGAGGAATTCAAGGTGAAGGATATATTGTTAAAGATATATAGACAATCAGATTAAAGATAAATAAAAAGTTCAATCGAAAAAAAAAAGAATAAGAAAACTAGGGCTGAAACGATTAGTCGAATAATCGGAGGCGATTAGATTAATGAAGCTAATTGCTGATAATCGATTAAAGATTTTATTAATCGTTAATCGTAACATGCATAGCCAGTGCATTGTAAGCTGACTAAACACGTTGACAGATCATGGATTTCTGAGTAAGCCATTCCGACTGGAGTTTCATCTCTTTATGTACATGTTTTGAACTCAACAAAGCATATATGATGTGAGAAATGCTTGTTAAATTACGTCTCTGTGGAAGTTTAAGTCATTAATCAATGAAAAAGTGGATGTCATGAGAAAGCTTGCAACACGCTGTTCGCCAATTTTCACTAGCGATCGACTCCATGTTCTTACGTCACGGAGGCCTAAACGCCGCCGGGACGCTCGGGAGCGGAAGGAGCAGTAATCTTGAACATTTAAATTTTACTATTGCATGTGTTTATCATATAAAAAGAATGTTTTTGTTCATATTCTAATTGAATATAAGAGTTGTTGATTTATTTTATTTTTTTGATCACGGAAATAAAAAAAGTTCATTGACGAAAATTTGGTCATGTCGCTCCGTGGCGATCAAGATTTGGTTGATTAGTCGTACGTGTGAAGGTCACGTCAAAACAGCGGGTTAGCAGACTTGATTTAAACGATGTTACGGAAGACAATACAGGAACGGAATTCAGAGCTTGTTTGGGATAAAATACGTTTGTTAATTTTGTCAATAAATCTATTCTTATTTGTTGGTAGGCTTATATTATATAAGGCATGTCCTCTGTCATATTATACGGTAGGTGTTATTATTAGTTGATAACAAAACATGGCGGATGTTTTCAGTAGTCAGTAGTGAAACAATATAGTTGCCTTCAATTCAAACGATTAATCGATTAGTAATCGATTACATGTGACCGAATAATCGAATACAAAAATTTACTAATCGTTTAGACTTATGAAAAAACATTGTATTCATTGAAGAGAAAAATCTGAAAACATTGCTTTAAAATAAAATGATGAAAAAAATATGAAAAGTAAAATTAAAACTAACTTTATAACGCTCAATAAATCTACAATCAAAATTGACAAAATATATGGAAAAAAAATAATGAAAGAAATATAACTAAATGAGTCTAATCCTGTCAATGTGTCAAATTTTCATTGCCGTAATCCTAAAACAATATCCTCATGCTTAGTTACAAGCTGTATACAAAGAATCAACACTATGTCTCATTACCGTAACCAATTCCTATAATACCCCTTCCCAAACTCTGGCCTGAAATTGTACAATTACAAAGAGATCTACACTTAAGATAATAGACTTTTCAATATCTCTGATAGTAAATGTTAGATATATGTGATCATCATGCATGACAGCCTTTAACTGCTTCAATATCACAAGTCTTAGTTGACAATCTAGTCATTTACAAAATTTTAAAGTACATGTTTATTTGCGATAACATACAGTATTGTGTACACAGTGACGTTACACACACCATAGACAGCTGAAGATATAGTTTATATGATGAAAGAATACTTTCATTTAATGTGTCTAATATTTTCATAATAACATTATGGTATTTTTTCTTTTTCATTTACATAATTCTGCCAAACAATTTAGTTTTGAAATATTCTGTACAACTGTTTGTTTTTCTGTATTCATAACCATTCCATAAAACATATCAATAAATAGCAAAAGAAGAAATATGTGGACAAAGGAAGAAATCACTTAAATTACAAATTAGGATCATATAAAGTAACCCTTGTAATAACCAACACGTACCTATCCACTGTCCCGGCCGCACCTGCTTTCTTTAACTTCTCCTTCTTCTCCTGTTTCATTTCTGTGTAGCTAACAGGACGGTGCAGTTCCGCAGAGTGTGGCACGACACCAAACATATCTGATGACTTTGTCGTCGTACTTTTGGTATCCTCCATTTTACCGATATGTTTACGTCGAGCGTAGTTCCGGAGATCATCCTCATCCTGCCAGTCATCGGAACTAGAACTCGAGTCATTTTCAGCACCAGTGTCACCTTAAAAAATATTATAATAAATTACCATATCCACCATAATATGCAACCCTCCACTAGTTTTTGAACTAGCATCAGTATTTTGCCATCGGAAACTATAGCTGCAATATTGTAGCTCAAAAGACTTTTAGACAGACAAGAGGCCCAAAGGGCCTTACCGGTCATCTGACTACCTTGGCAATGGTAAATTTAATTTCATATGGTGTCACTTTGTCAGGACAATGTCAGGATCATTTTCAATTTCTTTCAACAAATTTTCTTTCAAACAAGAGGCCAAAGGGCCTTAACATGTAGGAAGTTAATTAGATATAGTGCCATGGTAGCCATCTTCGATTTGGGATCAACCAGAGATGTAACAACACTTTGTCGGGACGATGTCAGGATCATTTCATGCAAGTTTCAGCCAAATCGCACTGGTAGAACTTGAGAAGAAGTTCAAAATGTGTTTTAAAGATGGCGGCTGTGGCAGCCATCTTGGTTTTCGGATTGACCCGAAAAATAACAACACTTTGTCGGGACCATGTCAGGATCATTTCATGCAAGTTTCAGCCAAATCAAACTGGTAGAACTTGAGAAGAAGTTCAAAATGAGTTTTCAAGATGACGGCTTTGGCGGCCATCTTGGATTACGGATCGACCCGAAAAATAACAACACTTTGTCGGGACCATGTCAGGATCATTTCATGCAAGTTTCAGCCAAATCGCACCAGGTAGAACTTGAGAAGAAGTTCAAAATGTATTTTCAAGATGGCGGCTGTGGCGGCCATCTTGGATTTCGGATCGACCCGAAAAATAACAACACTTTGTCGGGACCATGTCAGGATCATTTCATGCAAGTTTCAGCCAAATCGCACCAGTAGAACTTGAGAAGAAGTTCAAAATGTGCTTTCAAGATGGCGGCTTTGGCGGCCATCTTGGATTTCGGATTTACCCGAAAAATAACAACACTTTGTCGGAACCATGTAAGGATCATTTCATGCAAGTTTCAGCCAAATCGCACCGGTAGAACTTGAGAAGAAGTTCAAAATGTGTTTTCAAGATGGCGGCTGTGGCGGCCATCTTGGATTTCGGATCTACCCGAAAAGTAACAACACTTTGTCGGGACCATGTCAGGATCATTTCATGCAAGTTTCAGCCAAACCGCACCGGTAGAACTTGAGAAGAAGTTCAAAATGTGTTTTCAAGATGGCGGCTGTGGCAGCCATCTTGAATTTCGGATCGACCCAAAAAATAACAACACTTTGTCGGGACCATGTCAGGATCATTTCATGCAAGTTTCAGCCAAATCGCACCGGTAGAACTTGAGAAGAAGTTCAAAATGTGTTTTCAAGATGGCGGCCATCTTGGATTTCGGATAGACCCGAAAAATAACAACACTTTGTCGGGACCATGTCAGGATCATTTCATGCAAGTTTCAGCCTAATCGCACCGGTAGAACTTGAGAAGAAGTTCAAAATGTGTTTTCAAGATGGCGGCTGTGGTGGCCATCTTGGATTTTGGGTCGACCCAAAAAATAACAACACTTTGTCGGGACCATGTCAGGATCATTTCATGCAAGTTTCAGCCAAATCGCACCGGTAGAACTTGAGAAGAAGTTCAAAATGTGTTTTCAAGATGGCGGCTGTGGCGGCCATCTTGGATTTCGGATCGACCCGAAAAGTAACAACACTTTGTCGGGACCATGTCAGGATCATTTCATTCAAGTTTCAGCCAAATCGCACCGGTAGAACTTGAGAAGAAGTTCAAAATGTGTTTTCAAGATGGCGGCTGTGGCGGCCATCTTGGATTTCGGATCGACCCGAAAAGTAACAACACTTTGTCGGGACCATGTCAGGATCATTTCATGCAAGTTTCAGCCTAATCGCACCGGTAGAACTTGAGAAGAAGTTCAAAATGTGTTTTCAAGATGGCGGCTGTGGCGGCCATCTTGGATTTCGGATCGACCCAAAAAATAACAACACTTTGTCGGGACCATGGCAGGATCATTTCATGCAAGTTTCAGCCAAATTGCACTGGTAGAACTTGAGAAGAAGTTCAAAATGTGAAAAGTTAACGCACGGCGCACGGCGCACGGCGGACGACGACGGACGAAACATGACGACTATAGGTCATCCTGACCCTTCGGGTCAGATGACCTAAAAATGGTGTCGTCTTTAGAGCCACAATTGGTGCCTATTACTGCTAATGGAGCAAAGAAATGATTATGCAAACCATTATAAAACTTTTGTTTGCATTTTATCGTACTTGTTCGATATCGCTAACCTACTAGGTAATAAAACTGAACCACATTTATTATCAAATTCTCATTGAGGCATTATTTTTTTTTTACATAATACATATAAAGGTCTTTCTGAAGGGAATTGATACGGCAAGTCCAGAAATTATGAATTTGACGTCGTGTGAGCGGTACGGTATATATTAAGAATGGTAGTTATGTTTGTTTTGGACAAAATAATATGTAAATGCATGTATATGCATACAATAATTGGAAACCTACCAAAAAGTATAGAAAACTGTGCCCGAGTGATTTTCGGAGGCAGTGCTCCACTACGACACATAGGGACCAATTCGGACCCGGCCGAAAGGTATAGTAGGCCGGGTACGTATATTCGTTCTATGGAAACTAATGTTTTGTTTATGAGTCACCTCTAACATTTCTACAGTGAGCACTAGTACTTAGTAAGGCATTTACGGTAGTTGTTTTCCCTAAAAACTAAATTCATAGCCAGAAATAAAGAAACTAAAAAAGAGCAGTTGGTGACAAGAAACAATGGATGTCATTAAATGCTCTTTTGTGTGATCCTGTTACAAAGATGTCAGATCAGAGATCAGAATACAAATATGTCATGTAAAAAATAATTTCCTGCGCACCACTTCCTCCATTTGTCATCTTTCCTGTTGACTTAGCATGTAGCATTTCCCGTAGGAACTGGAGGATAGCCGTTGTCCCCTTCTCCATCACGTCCTTGGGAGGAAATTCAATAGGATTGTTGCTGATATTTAGGCCATTCAAACTTTTTATAAGACCTGTAAAAGGAATAACATCAATATCTCAAATATATTGTCAATTTTCACATGATATCAATACAAATTTCAGCAACAAGACAGCACACATCATAGGTACCAATACACAGTTTTTCATAAATTGTAATGTGTCACTAAAACACAAATCAATAAAAAAGATTTAGTGGAAGGAATAGGTAAAACCTATACCATACCATCTACTTCATTAGTATTATAGACCGATTACATGTCAAAGCTTAAACATAAAAGGGACAAATAAGATAAGCTCAGTTCACCATATATATATAATAATTTTCATAGCTTCACAGATTATGTAAAGAGTCGGAATTCATCAAAGAAACATTGAATATCATGTATCCAACTCCTGATTTCTTATCGCAAAAAACAACAGAAATTACATATTGTATCTTGCAAATTTGTAATACAATAATACACGGTTATAACGAACATGCTTACAACGACTTAATGACTATAATGTATGTAGTATTTTTTGTGTCCCATCAAGATTAATATTATATGTTTAAGATACCATATAACGAACATTGCTTATTACAAAGCAATTTTGTTGGTCCCCAGCAGTTCGTTATAACCGAGTTTTACTGTAGTTCTTTTACTTACCTAGCTCTAAGGGTAAGCTGCGGAGCCGGTTACTCTCCAGTAAAAGGGAACGTAAATGCTGATGGCGTCCAGTGTATACACTAGGAAGACGAAGGAGATTGTTTCGTCGTACATCCAACCACACAAGATTCGGCAATTTGTCAAAAAAGTCATCAGGTAAAGCTGATAACTCATTTCCCTCCAAGTACAGGTACTATCAACAGACAAAACATACTCTTAGACACAATAGTAAAGGAGAAAGTAAGGAAACATCAGTTTATAAACAGAGATCAGGGCCTTTACCTTCATCTGACTATTATATTAGTAAAATAAGCCTCTTAATTATTCACAAGAAGTTATTTAAATATTTTAGCCATTTTGACCCATGTGACCTTGAATGAAGATTAATGTCCTTCATTTGAACAAACTTTGTAGCCCTTCATCCCAGCATGCTGCAGGTCCAATATGAGTATCCTGGGCCTTTTGGTTCTTGAGAAGAAGTCGTTTAAAGATTTTAGCCTATTTGACCCCTGTGACCTTCAATGAAGGTCAAGGTCATTCGTTTGAACAAACCTGGTAGCCCTTCATCCCAGCATACTGCAGGCCAAATATCAGTACCCTAGGCCTTTCGGTTATTAAGAAGTTGTTTAGATGAAAAGTTAATGCATGGCACACGGCACATGACGAATGATGGTGCATGATGACAATAGGTCATAAAATACTCAATAAAATAATTCAAATAGATCTAGCATAGTAAAGTTAAAATAATTAGAGAATATATTTTATATACATGTATAGTTACATTTTATATTGTTCATAAGTTTATAACTTACTAATTTAAGAGTCTAAGTTTTTTACTCAATTTTAACTTCACAATCACTGGAAGCAGTACTCCATTAATGTTGAGGTATAGCATGACATGACACTTTTGAAACCTTAGGTCCTGTTTAACCTCTAACTTCTGTTAGGTGATTCACCTGATGCCGAGGGTATTACATTTCAAAATTTGGATTGGGATAATATAAAACATTTGAATAACATTGAAATAGTCAGTGATGTCAAATGATCTTTTCATAAATTTAAACAACTATTTCATCAAAATCAGTCATAAAATTTTTCTAAAAGAGATATTTACATCTTCTAACATAAGCTTTCATGATCCTGACAAAAGATCATGGTCTTGATCTGCCTTCACTTTTACTTAAATTCTGTCTGCTTGATTATAAATAATTTTCCATTTCTTGTAGTTACTAAGCAAAATTATTTGAAACTAGGTCAAAATGTTTCTACAAGGATGCATCATATTTTTTTTTAATTCGCTAATATAGGAATTCATGAGGCCTCAAACTATAGTTTCACTATAAAAATAGGTCAATTAAATACCTTTTAAAATTGTAAGTACAATTGATATATCTAAGTATAAACAGCTGATAGTACGTCCCGAGGTGTTTCGATTCTAGCTAGCTACATAGGCCATTGGTCATAATGAGGTGACCCGGAACGGGGTGTTGTTAGATCTTGTATTGCCCTATTGGAGCGCAACGTAGAGCATCATAGTGGAGTATAATTACATGAGAGTCAAAAATCTATAAAAAAATGTACGATAATAAAACAAACAACAAAATTAAGTTGACTCTCATGTTATGGGAGTATGGAAGCAGTGGAAAGTGAGACCAATCAATGGTAAATTGTACTTTACCCAAGTTCATTTTTGTATCTTGAAACTTGCGCTGTACTAAAGTAATAATTTACGCCACTCAAAAGGCATTGCCCCTACTCAGTTTGTGTTTATGCCATTCCCATTTAAAGCATAGAAAATCCAAAAAGAATCCTATTCATTTTCTGGAACTCCCTTCTAATTACATTAGGGACCTCGTTTTATCTGAGGAAGACCCCATTTATAGAACACTCAGGGCAAACCCTAGTGTTTATATACAGGGATCAAATTAGGTTTTGAGGGAAACTACCCTTTTTTCAAAATAGGGGAAAAGTTTGACGAGATATTGGAGAATTTGACCCTTCTTATTTCAGTTCAAAATAATATTAATTAATTTTGACAAAAAAAGTACTGTAAAACAACCTACTTCATTTTTAGATAAAGTAAAGATTTTAAGCTCAACATAATTAAACGTTTGAGTTTATCATAAAATATGCAGGAGTTTTATGATAAATAATAATGAAGAAATGTGCAAACAAAGGTCTAAAACTTTAAAGTCAGAAAAATAAGTCACAAGGGAAATTGTGTTACAAAAAGAGTAATTCTTTAGCTTCAAAGAGGGGAATTTTAAGCCAGATGGAAATTCATTCCTTGAGGGGAAACTACCCATACATGGTAGGGATAGTAAATCATAGCTGGATTGATTCCTGATATATTTGTTACAATATATTCCACTTGAAGTAATATAAACTCAGATTCCTGTCATAACCACAAATTAAATTAACTTATGTCCAAAAGCTACTATAATCAATAATACTCTTTAAAACTCTTTCAGAAACAGAGCAGGACTAAAGTCACACAAAGTATATTAAGTCTGCGAGTGGTAGATTCGTGGAACTCCCTTCCAAACTTCGTAGTAGAAGCCCCTACTCTAAACTCGTTCAAAAACCGACTGAATACTCACTGGAATTCAGTACCATGCAAGTTTTAACCAAGATTTTTTATGGCACATTCGGACAACAACAATCTAGTAAATGAACAAAACAAAACGCGCCACAACTAACTAGCTGGAACCAGCTAAACTATGGTGTCTAAGAAGAGGTAACAAGTAATACTAAAAGGTCAGACAGCACTTGGATTGATTTTGCGACAGAAGACCTAGGGCCTATAGCTACTGCCTAGCTAACCGGTTTCTATAGACTCCATGGTTTTTATACCTCCAAATGAGAGAGTTCCAAAATTTCGTGAGGAATTTGCAGTAAACCCTTGTGGCACAAATCCAATGTATTTGATCCAAGAGCTTTTGTCGTTTCAATAGTTTTTAATATAATATCTTCTTCTCGTTTTGATTTTGCAAGTCCCCTTTCTGTCGGCGTGCCTGCACCCGACGCTCTTGAACCTGCTTCAATCCTGTCGAGCTCGCTCGATGTCGAATTTGCCGAATCTTCTGAATCTTCACCATCTGATGGTATGTTCTGGTCAAAATCAGGAGAAATCGTAACCTCCTGTTCCATTTTGAACGAATCACAAGTATTGTCTATCACAAAATTGATAAAGTTTTACATATCAACAGAGACTGCTTCAGTCAGCACATGGAGCAGTCGCATTCCAAAACAAATATGGCGGCTTCAACAATCCAATCACTATGACGATGTTAATCACGTGATCACTTATTACGTTGCGCGCGAAAAATTAATGTCAAGAATATTGCAGAATTTATTATTTCTTCTTTACAGTCTAAAATGTCTATGTAATTAACAATGTTGAAGAATGAAATACATATATTTGTCATTTAGGATTATGAAATATGCAAAGACGCGGGCAACAATACAACAGTATCTACTTACCAGATGTAGACTCAGGGATCTGAGAATTTGAGTTACAGATTATATAATCATGGACACACAAGAGTGCCCTAAGACCGTTTTAAACGTTTTAGAGGTCTAGATAAAATACGATAAAAATCATTTTCTACATGGTATGATTATATGATTGGTATCGTTTTTTTATTTAGACGTCTAAAACGTCTAAAAATGGTTTTAGGGCACTCAGATGGTGGGTCCATGATTATATAATCTGTAACTTATTCTCAGATCCCTGTGGCTGTAGACAGAATGACATTGGACATCAGACACATACAATCAATATAGACTTATTATATCTATATATATGTACGTCTCTGACTATATATATATATATATAACGATAAATCACATAGATACGATTGCATTTACAATTATTTCTTTCATACATGTATATCACACATATATAACGTCAGTGATAGTAACCACTGGAGTATCGAGGATGACATAAGGGTGTCTGGTTTATCCCATGCATGCATGCATACACCGGCACTGCAGGTAGGGCGTTAGAATATTGTACCTGCTGCCCCTGCATGATCGTAAAAGACGACTAAATTATCTTATCCAGTTTTCTCTTCTTGATTCTTAACTGTATGTCTTTCTTCTTCCTAAGGTCTGACATCGAATATTTTTTAATGGCGGGATATCATAATTGTAAAATTGTAACAAAAAGGTCGAGATTTGAGGGGAAAAACCACAATACATATAAAATAATTGTAGTTGAGACAAAGAGAGTTAGAAGGCAATAGAGAGGGGAATTTGATATACGATATCTAATATAGGTATATAATTCTATTAAATATGGGATAAACATTGTTATGTTATTAAATTTTAAATGGACTTTGCCATAGAAAAACTTTTAAGAGCGACAATTTTTCTATCATAATCATCCTACACAGAAATCAATGTGCCGTCATCAGGACGACGGCACTCTTCGAAATCTACTATGAACAGGACAGGTGACACTGTACACTAGATACAGGACAGGTGACACTGTACACTATGATACAGGACAGGTGACACTGTACACTATGATACAGGACAGGTGACACTGTACACTATGATACAGGACAGGTGACACTGTACACTATGATACAGGACAGGTGACACTGTACACTATGATATGATACAGGACAGGTGACACTGTACACTATGATACAGGACAGGTGACACTGTACACTATGATACAGGACAGGTGACACTGTACACTATGATACAGGACAGGTGACACTGTACACTATATACAGGACAGGTGACTGTACACTATGATACAGGACAGGTGACACTGTACACTATGATACAGGACAGGTGACACTGTACACTATGATATACAGGACAGGTGACACTGTACACTATGATACAGGACAGGTGACACTGTACACTATGATACAGGACAGGTGACACTGTACACTATGATACAGGACAGGTGACACTGTACACTATGATACAGGACAGGTGACACTGTACACTATGATACAGGACAGGTGACACTGTACACTATGATACAGGACAGGTGACACTGTACACTATGATACAGGACAGGTGACACTGTACACTATGATACAGGACAGGTGACACTGTACACTATGATACAGGACAGGTGACACTGTACACTATGATACAGGACAGGTGACACTGTACACTATGATACAGGACAGTGACATGTACACTATGATACAGGACAGGTGAACTGTACACTATGATACAGGACAGGTGACACTGTACACTATGATACAGGACAGGTGACACTGTACACTATGATACAGGACAGGTGACACTGTACACTATGATACAGGACAGGTGACACTGTACACTATGATACAGGACAGGTGATACTGTACACTATGATACAGGACAGGTGACACTGTACACTATGATACAGGACAGGTGACACTGTACACTATGATACAGGACAGGTGACACTGTACACTATGATACAGGACAGGTGACACTGTACACTATGATACAGGACAGGTGACACTGTACACTATGATACAGGACAGGTGACACTGTACACTATGATACAGGACAGGTGACACTGTACACTATGATACAGGACAGGTGACACTGTACACTATGATACAGGACAGGTGACACTGTACACTATGATACAGGACAGGTGACACTGTACACTATGATACAGGACAGGTGACACTGTACACTATGATACAGGACAGGTGACACTGTACACTATGATACAGGACAGGTGACACTGTACACTATGATACAGGACAGGTGACATTGTACACTATGATACAGGACAGGTGACACTGTACACTATGATACAGGACAGGTGACACTGTACACTATGATACAGGACAGGTGACACTGTACACTATGATACAGGACAGGTGACACTGTACACTATGATACAGGACAGGTGACACTGTACACTATGATACAGGACAGGTGACACTGTACACTATGATACAGGACATGTGACAATGTACATTATGATATAGGACAGATCACACTGTACACTATGATACAGGACAGGTGACACTGTACACTATGATACAGGACAGGTGACACTGTACACTATGATACAGGACAGGTGACACTGTACACTATGATACAGGACAGGTGACACTGTACACTATGATACAGGACAGGTGACACTGTACACTATGATACAGGACAGGTGACACTGTACACTATGATACAGGACAGGTGACACTGTACACTATGATACAGGACAGGTGACACTGTACACTATGATACAGGACAGGTGACACTGTACACTATGATACAGGACAGGTGACACTGTACACTATGATACAGGACAGGTGACACTGTACACTATGATACAGGACAGGTGACACTGTACACTATGATACAGGACAGGTGACACTGTACACTATGATACAGGACAGGTGACACTGTACACTATGATACAGGACAGGTGACACTGTACACTATGATACAGGACAGGTGACACTGTACACTATGATACAGGACAGGTGACACTGTACACTATGATACAGGACAGGTGACACTGTACACTATGATACAGGACAGGTGACACTGTACACTATGATACAGGACAGGTGACACTGTACACTATGATACAGGACAGGTGACACTGTACACTATGATACAGGACAGGTGACACTGTACACTATGATACAGGACAGGTGACACTGTACACTATGATACAGGACAGGTGACACTGTACACTATGATACAGGACAGGTGACACTGTACACTATGATACAGGACAGGTGACACTGTACACTATGATACAGGACAGGTGACACTGTACACTATGATACAGGACAGGTGACACTGTACACTATGATACAGGACAGGTGACACTGTACACTATGATACAGGACAGGTGACACTGTACACTATGATACAGGACAGGTGACACTGTACACTATGATACAGGACAGGTGACACTGTACACTATGATACAGGACAGGTGACACTGTACACTATGATACAGGACAGGTGACACTGTACACTATGATACAGGACAGGTGACACTGTACACTATGATACAGGACAGGTGACACTGTACACTATGATACAGGACAGGTGACACTGTACACTATGATACAGGACAGGTGACACTGTACACTATGATACAGGACAGGTGACACTGTACACTATGATACAGGACAGGTGACACTGTACACTATGATACAGGACAGGTGACACTGTACACTATGATACAGGACAGGTGACACTGTACACTATGATACAGGACAGGTGACACTGTACACTATGATACAGGACAGGTGACACTGTACACTATGATACAGGACAGGTGACACTGTACACTATGATACAGGACAGGTGACACTGTACACTATGATACAGGACAGGTGACACTGTACACTATGATACAGGACAGGTGACACTGTACACTATGATACAGGACAGGTGACACTGTACACTATGATACAGGACAGGTGACACTGTACACTATGATACAGGACAGGTGACACTGTACACTATGATACAGGACAGGTGACACTGTACACTATGATACAGGACAGGTGATACTGTACACTATGATACAGGACAGGTGACACTGTACACTATGATACAGGACAGGTGACACTGTACACTATGATACAGGACAGGTGACACTGTACACTATGATACAGGACAGGTGACACTGTACACTATGATACAGGACAGGTGACACTGTACACTATGATACAGGACAGGTGACACTGTACACTATGATACAGGACAGGTGACACTGTACACTATGATACAGGACAGGTGACACTGTACACTATGATACAGGACAGGTGACACTGTACACTATGATACAGGACAGGTGACACTGTACACTATGATACAGGACAGGTGACACTGTACACTATGATACAGGACAGGTGACACTGTACACTATGATACAGGACAGGTGACACTGTACACTATGATACAGGACAGGTGACACTGTACACTATGATACAGGACAGGTGACACTGTACACTATGATACAGGACAGGTGACACTGTACACTATGATACAGGACAGGTGACACTGTACACTATGATACAGGACAGGTGACACTGTACACTATGATACAGGACAGGTGACACTGTACACTATGATACAGGACAGTGACACTGTACACTATGATACAGGACAGGTGACACTGTACACTATGATACAGGACAGGTGACACTGTACACTATGATACAGGACAGGTGACACTGTACACTATGATACAGGACAGGTGACACTGTACACTATGATACAGGACAGGTGACACTGTACACTATGATACAGGACAGGTGACACTGTACACTATGATACAGGACAGGTGACACTGTACACTATGATACAGGACAGGTGACACTGTACACTATGATACAGGACAGGTGACACTGTACACTATGATACAGGACAGGTGACACTGTACACTATGATACAGGACAGGTGACACTGTACACTATGATACAGGACAGGTGACACTGTACACTATGATACAGGACAGGTGACACTGTACACTATGATACAGGACAGGTGACACTGTACACTATGATACAGGACAGGTGACACTGTACACTATGATACAGGACAGGTGACACTGTACACTATGATACAGGACAGGTGACACTGTACACTATGATACAGGACAGGTGACACTGTACACTATGATACAGGACAGGTGACACTGTACACTATGATACAGGACAGGTGACACTGTACACTATGATACAGGACAGGTGACACTGTACACTATGATACAGGACAGGTGACACTGTACACTATGATACAGGACAGGTGACACTGTACACTATGATACAGGACAGGTGACACTGTACACTATGATACAGGACAGGTGACACTGTACACTATGATACAGGACAGGTGACACTGTACACTATGATACAGGACAGGTGACACTGTACACTATGATACAGGACAGGTGACACTGTACACTATGATACAGGACAGGTGACACTGTACACTATGATACAGGACAGGTGATACTGTACACTATGATACAGGACAGGTGACACTGTACACTATGATACAGGACAGGTGACACTGTACACTATGATACAGGACAGGTGACACTGTACACTATGATGATACAGGACAGGTGACACTGTACACTATGATACAGGACAGGTGACACTGTACACTATGATACAGGACAGGTGACAATGTACACTATGATACAGGACAGGTGACACTGTACACTATGATACAGGACAGGTGATACTGTACACTATGATACAGGACAGGTGACACTGTACACTATGATACAGGACAGGTGACACTGTACACTATGATACAGGACAGGTGACACTGTACACTATGATACAGGACAGGTGACACTGTACACTATGATACAGGACAGGTGACACTGTACACTATGATACAGGACAGGTGACACTGTACACTATGATACAGGACAGGTGACACTGTACACTATGATACAGGACAGGTGACACTGTACACTATGATACAGGACAGGTGACACTGTACACTATGATACAGGACAGGTGACACTGTACACTATGATACAGGACAGGTGACACTGTACACTATGATACAGGACAGGTGACACTGTACACTATGATACAGGACAGGTGACACTGTACACTATGATACAGGACAGGTGACACTGTACACTATGATACAGGACAGGTGACACTGTACACTATGATACAGGACAGGTGACACTGTACACTATGATACAGGACAGGTGACACTGTACACTATGATACAGGACAGGTGACACTGTACACTATGATACAGGACAGGTGACACTGTACACTATGATACAGGACAGGTGACACTGTACACTATGATACAGGACAGGTGACACTGTACACTATGATACAGGACAGGTGACACTGTACACTATGATACAGGACAGGTGACACTGTACACTATGATACAGGACAGGTGACACTGTACACTATGATACAGGACAGGTGACACTGTACACTATGATACAGGACAGGTGACACTGTACACTATGATACAGGACAGGTGACACTGTACACTATGATACAGGACAGGTGACACTGTACACTATGATACAGGACAGGTGACACTGTACACTATGATACAGGACAGGTGACACTGTACACTATGATACAGGACAGGTGACACTGTACACTATGATACAGGACAGGTGACACTGTACACTATGATACAGGACAGGTGACACTGTACACTATGATACAGGACAGGTGACACTGTACACTATGATACAGGACAGGTGACACTGTACACTATGATACAGGACAGGTGACACTGTACACTATGATACAGGACAGGTGACACTGTACACTATGATACAGGACAGGTGACACTGTACACTATGATACAGGACAGGTGATGACACTGTACACTATGATACAGGACAGGTGACACTGTACACTATGATACAGGACAGGTGACACTGTACACTATGATACAGGACAGGTGACACTGTACACTATGATACAGGACAGGTGACACTGTACACTATGATACAGGACAGGTGACACTGTACACTATGATACAGGACAGGTAACACTGTACACTATGATACAGGACAGGTGACACTGTACACTATGATACAGGACAGGTGACACTGTACACTATGATACAGGACAGGTGACACTGTACACTATGATACAGGACAGGTGACACTGTACACTATGATACAGGACAGGTGACACTGTACACTATGATACAGGACAGGTGACACTGTACACTATGATACAGGACAGGTGACACTGTACACTATGATACAGGACAGGTGATACTGTACACTATGATACAGGACAGGTGATACTGTACAATATGATACAGGACAGGTGACACTGTACACTATGATACAGGACATGTGACACTGTACACTATGATACAGGACAGGTGACATTGTACACTATGATACAGGACAGGTGATACTGTACACTATGATACAGGACAGGTGACACTGTACACTATGATACAGGACAGGTGACACTGTACACTATGATACAGGACAGGTGACACTGTACACTATGATACAGGACAGGTGACACTGTACACTATGATACAGGACAGGTGACACTGTACACTATGATACAGGACAGGTGACACTGTACACTATGATACAGGACAGGTGACACTGTACACTATGATACAGGACAGGTGACACTGTACACTAGGATACAGGACAGGTGACACTAGTGATACACTAGGATACAGGACAGGTGATACTGTACACTATGATACAGGACAGGTGACACTGTACACTATGATACAGGACAGGTGACACTGTACACTATGATACAGGACAGGTGACACTGTACACTATGATACAGGACAGGTGACACTGTACACTATGATACAGGACAGGTGACACTGTACACTATGATACAGGACAGGTGACACTGTACACTATGATACAGGACAGGTGACACTGTACACTATGATACAGGACAGGTGACACTGTACACTATGATACAGGACAGGTGACACTGTACACTATGATACAGGACAGGTGACACTGTACACTATGATACAGGACAGGTGACACTGTACACTATGATACAGGACAGGTGACACTGTACACTATGATACAGGACAGGTGACACTGTACACTATGATACAGGACAGGTGACACTGTACACTATGATACAGGACAGGTGACACTGTACACTATGATACAGGACAGGTGACACTGTACACTATGATACAGGACAGGTGACACTGTACACTATGATACAGGACAGGTGACACTGTACACTATGATACAGGACAGGTGACACTGTACACTATGATACAGGACAGGTGACACTGTACACTATGATACAGGACAGGTGACACTGTACACTATGATACAGGACAGGTGACACTGTACACTATGATACAGGACAGGTGACACTGTACACTATGATACAGGACAGGTGACACTGTACACTATGATACAGGACAGGTGACACTGTACACTATGATACAGGACAGGTGATACTGTACACTATGATACAGGACAGGTGACACTGTACACTATGATACAGGACAGGTGACACTGTACACTATGATACAGGACAGGTGACACTGTACACTATGATACAGGACAGGTGACACTGTACACTATGATACAGGACAGGTGACACTGTACACTATGATACAGGACAGGTGACACTGTACACTATGATACAGGACAGGTGACACTGTACACTATGATACAGGACAGGTGACACTGTACACTATGATACAGGACAGGTGACACTGTACACTATGATACAGGACAGGTGACACTGTACACTATGATACAGGACAGGTGATACTGTACTGTACACTATGATACAGGACAGGTGACACTGTACACTATGATACAGGACAGGTGACACTGTACACTATGATACAGGACAGGTGACACTGTACACTATGATACAGGACAGGTGACACTGTACACTATGATACAGGACAGGTGATACTGTACACTATGATACAGGACAGGTGACACTGTACACTATGATACAGGACAGGTGACACTGTACACTATGATACAGGACAGGTGACACTGTACACTATGATACAGGACAGGTGACACTGTACACTATGATACAGGACAGGTGACACTGTACACTATGATACAGGACAGGTGACACTGTACACTATGATACAGGACATGTGACACTGTACACTATGATACAGGACAGGTGACACTGTACACTATGATACAGGACAGGTGACACTGTACACTATGATACAGGACAGGTGACACTGTACACTATGATACAGGACAGGTGACACTGTACACTATGATACAGGACAGGTGACACTGTACACTATGATGATACAGGACAGGTGACACTGTACACTATGATACAGGACAGGTGACACTGTACACTATGATACAGGACAGGTGACACTGTACACTATGATACAGGACAGGTGACACTGTACACTATGATACAGGACAGGTGACACTGTACACTATGATACAGGACAGGTGACACTGTACACTATGATACAGGACAGGTGACACTGTACACTATGATACAGGACAGGTGACACTGTACACTATGATACAGGACAGGTGACACTGTACACTATGATACAGGACAGTGACACTGTACACTGATACAGGACAGTGACACTGTACACTATGATACAGGACAGGTGACACTGTACACTATGATACAGGACAGGTGACACTGTACACTATGATACAGGACAGGTGACACTGTACACTATGATACAGGACAGGTGACACTGTACACTATGATACAGGACAGGTGACACTGTACACTATGATACAGGACAGGTGACACTGTACACTATGATACAGGACAGGTGACACTGTACACTATGATACAGGACAGGTGACACTGTACACTATGATACAGGACAGGTGACACTGTACACTATGATACAGGACAGGTGACACTGTACACTATGATACAGGACAGGTGACACTGTACACTATGATACAGGACAGGTGACACTGTACACTATGATACAGGACAGGTGACACTGTACACTATGATACAGGACAGGTGACACTGTACACTATGATACAGGACAGGTGACACTGTACACTATGATACAGGACAGGTGACACTGTACACTATGATACAGGACAGGTGACACTGTACACTATGATACAGGACAGGTGACACTGTACACTATGATACAGGACAGGTGACACTGTACACTATGATACAGGACAGGTGACACTGTACACTATGATACAGGACAGGTGACACTGTACACTATGATACAGGACAGGTGACACTGTACACTATGATACAGGACAGGTGACACTGTACACTATGATACAGGACAGGTGACACTGTACACTATGATACAGGACAGGTGACACTGTACACTATGATACAGGACAGGTGACACTGTACACTATGATACAGGACAGGTGACACTGTACACTATGATACAGGACAGGTGACACTGTACACTATGATACAGGACAGATCACACTGTACACTATGATACAGGACAGGTCACACTGTACACTATGATACAGGACAGGTGACACTGTACACTATGATACAGGACAGGTGACACTGTACACTATGATACAGGACAGGTGACACTGTACACTATGATACAGGACAGGTGACACTGTACACTATGATACAGGACAGGTGATACTGTACACTATGATACAGGACAGGTGACACTGTACACTATGATACAGGACAGGTGACACTGTACACTATGATACAGGACAGTGACACTGTACACTATGATACAGGACAGTGACACGTGATACTGACTGACACTGTACACTATGATACAGGACAGGTGACACTGTACACTATGATACAGGACAGTGACACTGTACACTATGATACAGGACAGGTGACACTGTACACTATGATACAGGACATGTGACACTGTACACTATGATACAGGACATGTGACACTGTACACTATGATACAGGACAGGTGACACTGTACACTATGATACAGGACAGGTGATACTGTACACTATGATACAGGACAGGTGACACTGTACACTATGATACAGGACAGGTGACACTGTACACTATGATACAGGACAGGTGACACTGTACACTATGATACAGGACAGGTGACACTGTACACTATGATACAGGACAGGTGACACTGTACACTATGATACAGGACAGGTGACACTGTACACTATGATACAGGACAGGTGACACTGTACACTATGATACAGGACAGGTGACACTGTACACTATGATACAGGACAGGTGACACTGTACACTATGATACAGGACAGGTGATACTGTACACTATGATACAGGACAGGTGACACTGTACACTATGATACAGGACAGGTGACACTGTACACTATGATACAGGACAGGTGACACTGTACACTATGATACAGGACAGGTGACACTGTACACTATGATACAGGACAGGTGACACTGTACACTATGATACAGGACAGGTGACACTGTACACTATGATACAGGACAGATCACACTGTACACTATGATACAGGACAGGTGACACTGTACACTATGATACAGGACAGGTGACACTGTACACTATGATACAGGACAGGTCACACTGTACACTATGATACAGGACAGGTGACACTGTACACTATGATACAGGACAGGTGACACTGTACACTATGATACAGGACAGGTGACACTGTACACTATGATACAGGACAGGTGACACTGTACACTATGATACAGGACAGGTGACACTGTACACTATGATACAGGACAGGTGACACTGTACACTATGATACAGGACAGGTGACACTGTACACTATGATACAGGACAGGTGACACTGTACACTATGATACAGGACAGGTGACACTGTACACTATGATACAGGACCAGGTGACACTGTACACTATGATACAGGACAGGTGATACTGTACACTATGATAAGACAGGACAGTACCACTGTACACTATGATACAGGACAGGTGACACTGTACACTATGATACAGGACAGGTGACACTGTACACTATGATACAGGACAGGTGACACTGTACACTATGATACAGGACAGGTGACACTGTACACTATGATACAGGACAGGTGACACTGTACACTATGATACAGGACAGGTGACACTGTACACTATGATACAGGACAGGTGACACTGTACACTATGATACAGGACAGGTGACACTGTACACTATGATACAGGACAGGTGACACTGTACACTATGATACAGGACAGGTGACACTGTACACTATGATACAGGACAGGTGATACTGTACTGTACACTATGATACAGGACAGGTGACACTGTACACTATGATACAGGACAGGTGACACTGTACACTATGATACAGGACAGGTGACACTGTACACTATGATACAGGACAGGTGACACTGTACACTATGATACAGGACAGGTGACACTGTACACTATGATACAGGACAGGTGACACTGTACACTATGATACAGGACAGGTGACACTGTACACTATGATACAGGACAGGTGACACTGTACACTATGATACAGGACAGTGACACTGTACACTATGATACAGGACAGGTGACACTGTACACTATGATACAGGACAGGTGACACTGTACACTATGATACAGGACAGGTGACACTGTACACTATGATACAGGACAGGTGACACTGTACACTATGATACAGGACAGGTGACACTGTACACTATGATACAGGACAGGTGACACTGTACACTATGATACAGGACAGGTGACACTGTACACTATGATACAGGACAGGTGACACTGTACACTATGATACAGGACAGGTGACACTGTACACTATGATACAGGACAGGTGACACTGTACACTATGATACAGGACAGGTGACACTGTACACTATGATACAGGACAGGTGACACTGTACACTATGATACAGGACAGGTGACACTGTACACTATGATACAGGACAGGTGACACTGTACACTATGATACAGGACAGGTGACACTGTACACTATGATACAGGACAGGTGACACTGTACACTATGATACAGGACAGGTGACACTGTACACTATGATACAGGACAGGTGACACTGTACACTATGATACAGGACAGGTGACACTGTACACTATGATACAGGACAGGTGACACTGTACACTATGATACAGGACAGGTGACACTGTACACTATGATACAGGACAGGTGACACTGTACACTATGATACAGGACAGGTGACACTGTACACTATGATACAGGACAGGTGACACTGTACACTATGATACAGGACAGGTGACACTGTACACTATGATACAGGACAGGTGACACTGTACACTATGATACAGGACAGGTGACACTGTACACTATGATACAGGACAGGTGACACTGTACACTATGATACAGGACAGGTGACACTGTACACTATGATACAGGACAGGTGACACTGTACACTATGATACAGGACAGGTGACACTGTACACTATGATACAGGACAGGTGACACTGTACACTATGATACAGGACAGGTGACACTGTACACTATGATACAGGACAGGTGACACTGTACACTATGATACAGGACAGGTGACACTGTACACTATGATACAGGACAGGTGACACTGTACACTATGATACAGGACAGGTGACACTGTACACTATGATACAGGACAGGTGACACTGTACACTATGATACAGGACAGGTGACACTGTACACTATGATACAGGACAGTGACACTGTACACTATGATACAGGACAGGTGACACTGTACACTATGATACAGGACAGGTGACACTGTACACTATGATACAGGATCCTTATAAATAAAACAAGAAATATTTGACTTTGATTGTAATTGTTTACTGTTTCAATTGATGGCACTGGAAGTTCAAATCATATGACACTTGTAGCTGTATACGATTTAGCAGGTATGATATGTACGCTATTACCATACCCAAGAGTCGGTGTCAACGTAAGTTAAACAAATGCAATATAATTAATATTATAATGAATTAGTAAGTTAAATCGCAGGTTCGGCATACAAGACGTCGATTGGCTGAGGGTTGATTGTTTGGTCGTTTTATTTTAACGTCCCTTTTAGCAGCCATTTAAGGTTGAACTCTACCCAAGTTGAAAAATGTTGTTTGTGTGAATGTCCCTATATTTTGGAGGCTGTCTGTGGTAATGTTAAGCAATACATGTATCCTTTGCAATCCTCGACTATTCCAGGGGTTCCGTTCTACTTACGATCTCTACACTCCCCTGGACTATCTCATAGTGAAATTGAAGGCAGGCTCAGCGAATACATTTGACCTAATCACAGGCTAGCAAAGATTTCCTTTGAAGTACTACAGATGAGAGCAGACGCCTAAAACATTCAAAGCCCACACAGTTCAACCCACAGTGTAAACCTTTTATACGGATCCTCTTTTTGATGTAACAATCGTATGTTCCTATTCTGTTGGCTCCAGTTTGTACTATTGAGATAGTCTAGGTGTGTGTAGAGATCGTAAGTGAACGGAACCCCTGGAGTAACGAGGATGGTATCTTTGCAATGAGTAAAAACTCTTGCCTCATTTGGCCCAACTGCCAGGGGAGTAGAGTAACACCCCATTCCAAGTCACTACTGACAACGGGCAAAACAATCATCCCACTCCCTTTATGCTGAACGCTAAGCAGTAACAGAACAAGTCTGACATTTACTTTTGTAGATGGTTTGGTGTGACAGAAACTAAAAGGCCTTACCTACAGAGAGGCGAGCGCGCTCAACGGAAGGCATTAAACTGCATCAAGGAAAACGTTTGTAGTAAATGCAAGGTGGATGAGGATGTCGATGTTAGAAAGTTAAATCAAACAGCATAAAATCCTAATACGCTGCTTATTGGCCAGTAAATCCGATGATGAGAAGAGGTGAGACGAGAGTCGAGAGCGAGGAGATAACTATCGTATGATGTGGACACTGTCAACTGATAGAAACATGGATGGATGACCATCTTACTCCAGCATTTCATTAAAACTGAGTTTGCTTCTCGATACAAAATATATAACTAGTTATATAAAAGGGAACACTGAAACATTGGACTTTTGATAAATACATACACTGTATATAGTACATGATAAAACAAAGCGTAATCAGAGCTATCAACTTTATTGGTACAGAAAGTATTTACTTTTGATGCTAAAATCCATATAGCGCGTTTAATGTCGGTCATTCATAAACATAGAAGGAATTTATTGATATAACTTCTACAAGAGGGAGCACTCCCAAGTCCTCTAGTAATCTCAATGTTTTGTACACCCTGAAGGGTTAAGCATTATCGTGATATGTAAACAGACATATGCATTACATAAAAAATAAACGACCGTCTTCTTTTGCAGATTAGTATTCAATTTGCAAGCTAAATGTGATGCTGAAACAGTTTGTGTAGTAAAATCTGTGACGTCAATTCTTCTACGAACTGGCGCTGGCTCAGAATGGATTTGGCCCCACTAACGAGGTCGGAAGTCAGACACCGAAGTATCGGCCCGTCAGCTAACGTTTATGTGATTAATCTTACAGAATATAATGCCACATCATGTCCAAAGCTCCCGAGACGGACGCATCTATTATCTATATGACATATCACCATTCGGGAAATCAAGATAAGGGATGGAGATAAAATCGATTGCTAGTATATTTCATGTTAGAAGTGGGTCATTTTGATGGTCACTATGTTTCCCTTCGATTATTTCTGTACTTAATTCGCGTAATTGGGCAGCAGCGCGCGGTGGGTCACGAGATGTCTTAGCCATGGAAACAATGGTAGGTTTATATATATCACTATTCATTGGACCTTAGAATGGTCTGTTATCGTGAGCTACCTTACACGGTGTCAACGCACGTCATTTTTACACGTACACAGGCTGATTTGCATAATATCAGTGTTTGTTTCAGTATTTTGGGCCTAGGTAAGGATCAAAACTCCCTTATGGGACCCACGGTGCAACGATTTTCCATAATGTGTTGTTAAATATACAGGGCATGGAGTTCTGATGCACTTTCCGTTTAAATTTTGGCCAAACAT
The DNA here is from genome assembly GCF_041381155.1 of Argopecten irradians. Taxonomy (NCBI): domain Eukaryota; kingdom Metazoa; phylum Mollusca; class Bivalvia; order Pectinida; family Pectinidae; genus Argopecten; species Argopecten irradians. The sequence continues at coordinate 12,672,733 of NC_091144.1, forward strand.
TACATAGAAACGAGCTAAGGGAATTGGTTGTTCCATAGCTTGAAGATTGTCTGGTAGACGACAGGCAAATACTGTCTTCTAAGCAAAGTTTTGATTTTGCTGTCATTAGGACTTACGACTTTTATTTGATTATCTCTAGTTTGGTGTTAAAACATTTTATTGTATGATTGTCCAACTTGCTATTGCTTTGTGGTTGGTGTGGCCAAATGTTTAATATTTACATAAAGTTAATCTAGGGACAATTAATATTGCATATTAATATAAGTAAACGACAATTGTGTGTAGTGGACATATAAACCGAATCGCAGAATTCTTGATCGTTATCAACTTCTCTATCATTGCAAAATTATTCGGTCCCATAAATACCAGTCATTGAAATGTGTCTCCCAAACGAGGACATTAGGGATTGATAAAGGGCAATAACTCCATAACAAGGTCGTGTAAACAGTGGTCTCAGGTTATACAGTACCATGCTTACTGTTGATAATAGTATCATAAAAAATATTTGTCAGTTATTAAAAGGGAACACTAAACATTGACTTTTGATAAATACATACCTGTAATTACAGATAACTAGCGTAATCAGCTATAACTTATTGGTACAGAAAGTATTACTTTGATGCTAAATACATATCCGTTTATGTCGGTCATTCATAAACATAGAAGGAATTTATGGATATACTTCTACAACGGGACACTCCCAAGTCCTCTAGTAATATCAATGTTTTGTACACCCTGAAGGGTTAAGATTATCGTGATTGTAAACAGACATGCATACATAAAATAAACGACCGTCTTCTTTTGCAGATATATTCAATTTGCAAGCTAAATTGATGCTGAAACAGTTTGTGTAGTAAAATCTGTGACGTCAATTCTTATAAGAACTGGCGCTGGCTCAGAATGGATTTGGCCCCACTAACGTGGTCGGAAGTCAGACACCGAATTATCGGCCCGTCAGCTAACGTTTATGTGATTAATCTACAGTAAATGCCACATCATGTCCAAAGCTCCCGAGACGGACTCATCTATATGACATACCCATTCGGGAAATCAAGATAAGGGATGGAGATAAATCGATTGCTAGTATATTTCATGTTAGAAGTGGTCATTTTGATGGTCACTTGTTTCCCTTCCGATTATTTCTGTACTTAATTCGCGTAATTGGGCAGCAGCGCGCGGTGGTCACGAGATGTCTTAGCCATGGAAACAATGGTAGGTTTATATATATCACTATTCATTGGACCTTAGAATGGTCTGTTATCGTGAGCTACCTTACACGGTGTCAAACGCACGTCATTTACACGTACACAGGCTATTTGCATAATTCAGTGTTTGTTTCAGTATTGGCCTAGGTAAGGATCAACTCCCTTGGGACCCACGGAACGATTTTCCATAATGTGTTGTTAAATATACAGGGCATGGAGTTCTGATGCCACTTTCCGTTTAAATTTTGGAACATTACATAGAAACGAGCTAAGGGAATTGGTTGTTCCATAGCTTGAATATTGTCTGGTAGACGCAGGCAAATACTGTCTTCTAAGCAAAGTTTTGATTTTGCTGTCATTAGGACTTACGACTTTTATTTATTATCTCTAGTTTGGTGTTAAAACATTTTATTGTATGATTGTCCAACTTGCTATTGCTTTGGGGTATGGTGTGGCCAAATGTTTAATATTTACATAAAGTTAATCTAGGGACTATTAATATTGCAATTAATATAAGTAAACGACAATTGTGTGTATGGACATAAACCGAATCCAGAATTCTTGATCGTTATCAACTTCTCTATCATTGCAAAATTATTCGGTCCCATAAATACCAGTCATTGAAATGTGTCCCAAACGAGGACATTAGGATGATAAAGGGCAATAACTCCATAAAAGGTGCTAACAGTGGTCTACATGTATATACAGTACATGGCTTACTGTTGACTAATAGTACATAAAAAATATTTGTCACTGGTACAAGGTGGCAGAAAGGTTAAAAAAAACCTTTAGTCCATTCAATGGGCACTCATGTAACACTAACATCAAATGATTTACCTGTGTATTATGCCTTTTTACCTGTTTTACTGTGTGAAGATGATTGAGTGATGTGCTTTTTAGTGGTTTTAATTGCCTTAAGATGTAATAGCCATGATTGTTTCTATATATGTACATTCTAGGAATCGCTGTCGCGAAACAGTCTATTTAGAGTTTTTAGCTATGTTGAGAACACACAATATCAGAATAAATCAACAATACGGCTTCGATTATTTTGTGTGATTTAACATTAATCGTGAAAATGGTGATGTACATCATTTAACCATCTTCGTGATATTTTCATGTGATTAAATGTTAATCTTCAAGAAAATGAAGAAATGTTAATTCTAATCTCGATGTAATTGAATCTGAACACATCGACATTACAGTGATGTTCGTGCTAGTTTTTCTATCGATACAACATTTTTTGTGATTGCATTGGAACGACCCAAAATGACGTGTTGACGCGTTTTCAAGACTATTGACGTTCCAACTGGTATTAGTGTTCACGATACCTAATCGCCCATATATGTTTTTCAACATTATTCATTACCGATGTTTTATTAATATTTTGATATTATGGAAACATTTACTTAATAAATTGTGTTCTATCTCTGTGATAACTATACTGATACGTCACAGAAATATGTATTTAGGTACACATACAAGGATGATTATTAATTTTTATACGATACAAGACATGGACATATTTTCTAAAACCGTATTTCCACATGTAACATGATAACATTTAATAGACGTTTAAGACAATGAATCGGAATACCTGTGAGATAGGTATCGTAGGAAGATTGACAAGGCTACGAATCACCAAAGAAAAGGCCAAGCACACTTTTAAATAGGCAAAATAAGGAAGGGCGAGCGAGACCTGTATCAGAGGAATCAATGCTTAAAATAGTTACGGGAGCAATCGGTCACAGGTGTATATATGGAATGTAGCACTCGTAATCAAATCATCCGTAATAGATACAAAGGTGGTGCGCTTCTAGCAGAACATCGGATGTATTAAATACAAAGGAGAGAAAAAAAAGACGATTAATCTTGAACGTGTCTGTCTGTCAGTTTATCAATAAATTATTGCCCTCTCGTTCTTGCGAAACGGCTATTTTTGGATATCAGTCTTTCTTACCTGTATACATGTATATATATATAGTATAAGATCGCACCTGTTTACACTTATTAACCGTACAAATATTACGTCAATTCCTTACAACAGGTGAGCTCTTTGTAGAATGTATCATCGTCATTGAATCAAGGAATGGGTACAATGGATAGATGTTCTGTATATCAATACAGATTCGCCAAGAAAATCAACAGCAAAGGTTATTTAAGGACGACCAACCCTGTACAATGCTATAACGTTATAATGTAATTTCGTATGTACTCTCGTTTCTATTGGTTAGTTATGAGGTTATTTTTCCATATCAAGGCGCAACAACTCAATTTGTTTCACTGTAAAAGTAAAAGCATGGAAATTTATGCCTAATTAGTACCTGATTAGGTTATCTAAATTAAATATATATTTTGGGTTTATAAAGCCATAGACAAAAACGGATCTTTTTCATAGACGCTTAGATATTGAGAATAACGCTTAAATATCGCTAAAATCAGCCTCAGCAACCACTTTTGTATAGACCATCCGCTTGTTAAGAACACGTTTTTAGCGTCCCAAATGATTATTTATAGCTCAATTTGATCTGTGTATAAAGAAATGCTATATATACCACGTTTCCCCTGTCTACTGGGTGGTCTTTATAGAAAGATTTGACTGCATACTCAAAGATTCCAAATTACACACTCAGCCAGGCCACATTATACTGATAACAGACAAACCAGTCGTCCATACCTCTGCTTTGTTAAAAAAAAATTGTTTGCCTTAGCTAGGTACTGAACGCATAGCTTTCTCATAGTTGCGATTGTATTTTGACTCTCAGTATGGATCCCAAATACATATGTTTACGCCCATATACCCTCTGGTCAGTTTATGCTTCTGATCAGCACTCAGCACAAAGGGAGTGGGACGACTGGTTTATATGTGTTCCGTGGTGTCTGCATACTTCAGTGAGATAACACTGTAACAGTTCAAAAAGGCAAGAAACCCAATATAACCATGAGTCACAACACGAACATCCCCCACACAACACGTTGTATATATAGGAGAGACCGTCCATGCAGTTAATAGGAAGTTTAGTCCAACCAACTTCATATACAGCAAACTCCATATATAACCAACTCCATACACAACAAACTCCATATATAACCAACTTCATATACAGCAAACTCCATATATAACCAACTCCATACACATCAAACTCCATATATATACACACCCTGAAGCTGATTCTTAATTTCGTGTATACAACAACGAGTCGAGTTTTACCGTTCTATATCTCAAAGCTTTGTTGTCGATAACTGTCGTCGAACACCATGTCAATGCGAAAATACAAACCGCGTGATTTTACGCATTAAAAGGGAAAAACGCATGTATTTCGAAATACTTGCGCAGTACAAAATAACTGTTGTACAAAACCAGACCAATGCTGTCCAGGCCATTAGATCGCATTTCACATACGTAACGCGTGGTTTTAAAACGGTTGGAATTAAAAGAAGAAGAAGAAACGCATGTATTTCGAAATAAATGTTTGCGTAGTGTAAATCTACAGAGGTTGTTTTTCTGAATGGATGTCATTATTTATACATGAATGGCATACTGTCTGAACCTGGGTGACGGGCCTAGTATACAGTAATAAGTCAGTTAAGTAACAAGTCTCCGGAGATCTGCATGGTAATGCTCCATGACTATTGGCTTCCCGTGTATGTCAATGTGTCTTCTAGCATCGCTATCTCATACATATCACCAGAAATGGCCAGTATATCTAGAGTCTCTAAGAGACTGGCTTATTTATAGAGATGCAACCGATATCATTGACTATTCCCGTGTAGTAATCATCAATTACGAATGTCGCAGCCCACTCATGAGCCTCATGCTCGGGACATACAAATTGTACTTTTTCGTTAATCTTTAATAATGTCTATCTTAAACTCATACTAAATGAATCACGCGCTGAAATTAGGGTCTCCAGTAACCGGTGTACAAGATGTTCTAGGAACAATTCTTCACCTCTTCATCAAACAATTCTGTTAGACAGTTGTATGGGTTTGATTTATTAGATAACGCCTTATTAACCAAAAGTATCATTAAGGCATGTAACAAATTCTTACCGCCTACAAAATATAACACATCTGTAAAAGAGTGCAAAACTAAACATGAGACGACTTTTGTTTGATTAAGATTATTAGATGGACATTCTATACACAACCAGTGTCATTTACGGACGACCCCCTATGTGCGCAACGTGTTGTGGTGTTAAGGTGTCTGTTTTGGGAGGCTGCGGTATAATCATGAATGGTTAAGTGTAACGTCCTATCAACAGCTAGTGGCATTTCATGGATGAATCGTCTGTATGCAATGTCTCATATGTGTGTGATTGTTTATGTTAGGAGAACGATATATTCATGTCGTGTCTTCTTGTAATATTTTTTGTACTATTTTTATAGTGCTATCTCACTGAACTACTTGACGCGGATAAGTAGGGCGCTAGTATTAACCTGCTGGCTCTATGCACGATATAAAAGGCGACTGAATTTGAATATTGAAAACACGTACGGTTCCTATGCCATACATCAGGGGTCACACGGGGGATCCTTGAGAAAGCATTGTAAAACATTTTCATCATGACAAAAAAAACCAACCCGAGATATGCATGTTTAAGTTATAGTAATTGTCAATTTCATTCATAAATAACGCGAAAAAACTGCCGTGCTGAAAAAAGAATAGCCAGGAATGTACAGTCACCAATTGATGCCTAACGGAGTAGTAATTACCATACAACTGGTCCCGTTGACCTATACGTGGCTTCAACAAATAACCTCATGACCGTTACCGAAGCTGTAGAGCAAGGCTTTGCGTTAATTTTACTATAAACGAGATTATGACAAATGCCATAACATATATAATCAAGATGGAGAGCTTCATCCAGACAACATTCACAGCTATAGTCTGATAGGATTTCAAATAAATGGGTTTACGACCTGCGATCCTGTCCTGATGTTGTAACTGATAGTGACAAAACAGGAATTCGTTTCTAAGATTTCGAATGGTTCTATGTGTCGGCAAACAAGTGAACATGGATTAAAAATCACATCGCTTCTGTACATTTAACCGATAATAAATGACCTGTCATGTTTTCTTAATGTGAATCGTTCAATCGCTAGCAATTTATAAGAATCAATTACAACGTTCCATTAACTTGATTTACAGGTGCCCTAGCAGTAACACCACCACCATATATCTTGCATAAAAATAAGCAATTCTGATGGCTTAAATTCAAGGAAAATTTAGCAGCAACGCCTTTTCCAAATTGCTTTTGACGATTTGTTTTTACTCGAAGATGTCAGAAGGCAGAGATAAAACACGACGAGGACCAAGTTGGTTGGTTGCTTGATTGTATTTACGTACTGTTGAAAGGTTCTGTACTGTACGTACGTACTGTTCCCAATAGGGGAAATTAAGGTAAATCTTTAAATCGCTACTAGTCATAGAGTTCTACATGAAATATAACCAAATTAGACCACGACTATCCTCAGAGGATGGGGAACACAGTTTGTATATTTTTTGGCTCTGACCCCCTGGAACAGAAAGAGTGGGGCATAAAAGGGAAATTAGAGTTGAATCTTTAAATTCCTTCACAAAAGAAACAATGATCTTGAATTCAGAACATAACTTGGCACTCTTGTTTTCTGATTGGTTGATTTTGGTTGCGGAGTCGACTACTTGGAAGAGCAAAGTGTATTCTGGGAGTCAACTACTTGGAAGAGCAAAGTTTATTTTAGCATTAGAATGTTACCTGCTGCCCTATCCCACTTGCTTTTATCTTTCTAATGTCTCCCCTGACATCACATGTAGTATCAATCATAGCACAAATTGTGATATAGCACTATAAAAAGGGCAAGAGTTCCACTAAACAAGACTATACCGCAGTCTCCTAAAACACACTCCCGCACTTCAAACACGCAACATACACCTGCACTTCATACACGCAACACACCACATGCATGGGAGATCGTCATTACATGACCCTGGGTGTTAATAGGACGTTAATTAATCAAACAAACAAATTATTGAGCCTGTTCATTAATTACATAACACACACATAGACAAAACCAAAGCCTTATATTCTCATTATTTACACTATTATTATGTGATTTGTTTCCTTCGAGATTAAGTTTCCTGATTTCTGTCCTTAGTCATGACAAATAATGGATTTTGAATGTTTATTGATTATCTGTCATTGTTAAGTTTGGACAAAAAACTTACCAGTAATTGTCATATAGCCAGTGAATCGTCACACGACTGCACTCTTACCTGTCGTGTCCACACTAATGTTCTCGCCCACTTTTGCGGTTTGTAATATGTGTTCGTGATTTCTGTTAATCATGGGTTTACCTTTCAGATTGTTGAAACCGCAGAACCAACTACAATTTCAAGACTGGTCCTTTTATGCTAATTTTGAAGATAATATATCACCTCTGTGAATTAAGAATGATAAAAATTCAACCAATTTGCACTATCTTTACGTGATGGCTACCATCTTGATTTGAATTCCACACCAAAAGCGGACCAAACTCTATCAGAAGCAATACACGCACTAATTAAGTCCTCCGACAGACAGATTTGTACTGTATACACAAAACCTCTGGATACTGGGCATTTCATACATGTACAGTGTACAAAAATATTACAAAAAACATGAGAATATCATAACCATACTTTATCCTCACCAGTGTGGAAATAAATTGTTCATTATTATATCGTAGTAAAGCAAAAAAGTTGTTTGTTTGATTGATTAATTAACAGCCAGGGTCACGTAAGGACGGCCTCCCATGTATGCAGTGTTTTGGGAGAGTGTGGTATATTCGTGTTGTGTCTGCTTATATAGTGGAACTCTTGCTTGCTCTTTTCATAGTGCTATACCACTGAGCGTTAACCAGGAGCAGAAACTACCACGTTGATAGACCATGGTCTGTCTTGGTCAGAGTACAGAACCAAAAGCCTTCCTCACAGGGACGAGCGCTCAACAGAAAGCAACATTTCTTTTACTTGGTACTTGGTAAAGTGCTTAAATTGATAAGTCTCGAATACTAGTAGATGCTATATGCTGGGAAAAAAGAAAGAATAACATTTACTGCTTTCTATATCGAACCGTACGTCAAGTAAATGCAGCTAACCTGCAAAAGGCAGAAACCGGAAATGGGAGGTCGCCATTTGCTTTCTAGCCATCACCTGAGGAATCAAGCGGAAATGACTGTGATATGTCGTCTACAAACATTACGTCGGGATGACAGCGGAGGAAGTGGACGTTGTGAGTTCCTATCATGTTTTGATGAAAACTTCTTAATGTACCGGAAATTCGTTTCCACCTTCTAGTTGAAATATAGTGTAGGCGTCGTGGAGACAGAATACTGAAAACATCGGTGTGATGTAGAGTAAATACCACATCACAATATCACGTTTGATCCACTCGGTAAAAACTAGATGACAGAGAAGTACTATGACGATGGCGGGAAGATATCTTCACTTTTATTGGCCTTTGATTGAGCGCTCGCCCCTGTGAGGAAGGCTCTGGGTTCTGTTTCCTGGCCGAGACACACAAAAGTCTGTACAAGTGGTAGTTTATGCTTCTGCTTAGCGCTCAGCATAACGGGAGGGGGGCGACTGGTTTGCCCGTTGTCAGTATAATGTGACCGGGTGGAGTGTGTTGCTTGGTGTCTTCGGCGGCAGGTTTCAGTGTTATAGCACTATAAAAAGGGCAATACTTCCACTATACAAGAAGACACTCATGGTAACATGAATATACCACAGTCTCCCAAAACACGCACCTCTCGCAACATACACGCAACACATCGCATACATGGGAAGTCGTCCTTATAGCTGTTAATAGGACGTTGAAATAATCAAACAAAATCTTCACTTTTAAAATTTCAGATACCAAACAACAAACCAAAGGAAGATACCGTAACGTGCAAATATGATTTTTTTTGGTCACTGTTGCCTAAAGAAGATCTGGACGGACCTTATAAATATGCTCTCGATCATAAACAATATTCTGTGCTCAGAAAATGCGTATTTTTATTTGTTTACTATTATGATAACGGTTCTTAAAGGTAATTATGTCGCTTTACTGACTTTCCAATAAATTATACTAGAGTATACTAGAATTATACAGTCAAACTTCGATGATTCGATTTCAGATGGATCGAATTTCTCGCTGAATCGAACTTTTTCAGTGTTCCAGCTAGGTCGGTTTAGCAGGGCGCGGCGCCCTGCCCTTAATTTCCAGCGCCCTGCCCTTTTTCCTAACGCCCTGCCCTTTTCCCCCATCGCCCTGCCCTTTTTTCGATTTCCCCATACTGTCCCGATATCGTCGGCCCAAATTCCGGACTTAGCAAGTCTAGCTAACACAACTTCCTGCTTCCTGTTTGCTCGCGCATATCATTGATGTCTTCAACTTCCGACTTACAATAAACAAATTTACAATGTTTTTATCTCGCCAAGAACTCAACAAATCGGCAAAGAAATGTCACGATCTTTTGTGGATGTTCAGGTATGTAGTTATATGCAATTTTCGTCATATATTTTGATACATTTTTGCCTCGATTGCTTCAAAATCGGCGTGGCATTTTCGCGTGTCGGCTTTTCTTTGATGTGCAAAAAGTAAATAAATTCACAAAATAAGAAGCTTTATCGGTCAAGAAGCGAGATTTTGAATTGGCAATTATTATTCTAGGCCACCGATAACACTTTGGAATAGATATATTGCGTAATTTGTCGTTTAATTATAGATTTTATGGTAGCCTGAGCCGTGAGGCATGGCTTCGTTCAGTCCAGGCACAAATCATCAAAATACACGGAGTTATTTCAGTCATCGAATTTCTCATTTAATTCTATACATTTATTTAAACTTAATTTGAACAAAAGGTATTACTATATAAGCCGTATTTTTCGTTCACAAACGTTAATTCAGAGACATGCAATTTCAAATAATTAACATTGAGAATAAAATTTGAAGAATGGTCCAATTGTTTAATATTTTGGGTTTCTTTTTAATTTGTAGAGCTTCCTTCTACTCCATAGATGACAAATCTGATGCTGAGGACTAGTACTAGTACTCCTGATGTCCAGCGCTAGCTTCACATTTGAACACCTCACAACCAGCCTTATTTTATTGTGTGTCAGTGATTTAGTGATGTGTGACAAATTTCCTAGGTTATATATACACATACTTTTATCAAAGAACTCTTTTTGAAGTCAATTACAATTGTTGTTAACTACTTAATTTGGACATGCAACTTTGTTACAATTTGTATATATTTTTTAATTTCAATTTATTAACTTCTTGATATCATGGATGAAAGTGTGTTTGTTTTAATATTGATAACTTGTAATGTCTGAGAGATGTGTAGGTATGTCTACTGAGTGCATGGTGAGATTACAGGGAGCTGTGGATACATTGTTTTTCAACATTTACTAGCTATATAGCTGTTTAATAAATTGAATTTAATTGAAAGAATTTTGTTTCTTCCCCTTTCATTCTGTAAATCCATTCAAGCTCATGGATAGAACTAAATTCTGAAACAAAATGGTAAACACATGATCACTTAAAGACAAATTGTGGCAATGTATAATGCATGTACTTATTTGGTAAATGTTACTTGATGCAAGACTGAATGGATTTTGTAAATGACAACACACATTGCAAAAACAAATATATGGAAGATGTTCTTAAAGTAAGACTTAATGAATCAACAGAGAGTACAGAGACAACTACAGAACTGAAACAAAGCAGATTTTGTGGCATCCTGTTAATCCAAATAAAAAATAAACAAATTATTATCAAAACAGTCAACATTTTCTTTCTATGTCTCAGACATTTTGGAGAATCCATAAAAAAATCCCAAAGTCTACTTGATGCCATAATATAGGTATTGATATTACAATCATTGACGATTATGATGCAATGATATACATATTATACAGTTGTTTCTGATATTAGCTGTATGTCATATATAAAATGCCCTAAAAGTTTTATGTCGCGGAAAAAAATGCCCTTTTTTTGCCCAGCGCCCTGCCCTTTTCAAATCCTAGCTGGAACACTGTTTTTGCTTCGTCCCGAATTTCTTCACTATATATTTACATTCTGAGTGTTTCGTCACTATATGAATCAACCAACCGGCGAGAGCAAACATTTGCCTATGAAAACACTATGAATACACTAACGCGCTCCACGGGATATGTAGATATAGCTTCTGCTATTCATAGCCGCTATGAAATTAGAACAAGAGGCCCATGGGCCTTAACGGTCACCTGAGTTAGAATATATAATGAAACAAATTAAAGACATATAAACACTATGCTGGGCCTTGAAGTTGGTCAGTGATTTATAAATTTGACTTTTAAGACTATGAAGAGTATTTGCTTCCATCAAACCTGTGAACTTGGAGGTATTTTTTGAAATTTTAATCATTTTTACCCTGTTTGGTCCTGCCCCTCTGGTCCCCCAGGGGGTCATCGAGGACGGATATGGATGTTAAAATGCTATATCTTAGGCTTATAATTCTAATCAAGTTTGACTAATTTCCTACGAAAATTGGGCAAATAATGTTCACAAATATGTTTTTCCTATATAAACTAAAGTAAACTTGACCCCTCCCCAGGGGGTAACGTGAGACCCCAAGGTCATATAATTCACAATTTTTATAAAACACCTTAAGACCTTTCCATCTATAATTATTTGATTCTACTATATCCAGAATTTTAGAAGATTTTTGAAGTTTTAGCCTATTTGACCCTTTTTTTGCCTCGCCCCTCTGCCCCAGGGGGTCGGCCAAGACCAATGTGGATATGATATTAAAATGCTATCTCAGGCTAATAATTCTAACCAAGTTTGACTCATTTCCTATGAAAATTGAGTAAAAAAATGCTCATTAATGTGTTATTCCCATATAAACTATAGTAAACTTGACCCCCTCCCCAAGGGGAAACAGGACACCCCAGGGTCATATAATTTACAATTTTTATAAACAAACTTTAAGACCTTTTCATCTATAAAGTGTATTTGATTATACCATTTCCAGAATTTTAAAAGAATATTTTTGAAGGTTTAGCCTATTTGACCTTTTTTGGCCCCGCCCCTCTGCCCCCAGGGGGTCGGCCAGGACCAATGTGGATATGATATTAAAATGCTATCTCAGGCTAATAATTCTAACCAAGTTTGACTCATTTCCTATGAAAATTGAGCAAAAAATGCTCATTAATGTGTTTTCCCTATATAAACTATAGTAAACTTGGCCCTCTCCCCAGGGGTGAAACGTGAGACCCCAGGGTCATATAATTCACAATTTTTTTTAAAGGACCTTAAGACCTTTCTATTTATGAAAAGTATTTGATTCTACCATTTCCAGAATTTCAGAAGAAGATTTTTGAAGTTTTAGCCTATTTGACCATTTTTTAGCCCCACCCCTCTGCCCCCGGGGGGACGGCCAGAACCAATGTGGATATGATATTAAAATGCTATCTCAGGCTTATAATTCTTACCAAGTTTGACTCGTTTCCAATGAAAATTGAACAAAACATGCTCATAAATGTGTTTTTCCTATATAAACTATAGTAAACTTGACCCCCTCCCCAAGGGGAAACGTGAGACCCCAGGGTCATATAATTCACAATTTTTGTAAAGGACCTTAAGACCTTTCTATTTATGAAAAGTATTTGATTCTACCATTTCCAGAATTTCAGAAGAAGATTTTTGAAGTTTTAGCCTATTCGACCCTTTTTGACCCCGCCCCTAAGGCCCCTGGGGGTCAATCATAGAAAATATGTTAATAGGATTAAATGGCCATCTCATACTGATAATTCTGACAACATTTGACTCATTTCCTATTACAAATGACCAAATAATGCGCAAAAATGTGTTTTCCCAATATATACTATAGTAAACTTAACCCCCTCCCCTGGGGGAAACTAGAGACCCCAGGGTCATATAATTCACTATTTTTGTAAAGGACCTTAATACCTTTCTATCTATCAAGAGTATTTGATTCTACCACATCTGTGAGTAGAGAAGAAGATTTTTGAAATTTTACTCAATTTTACCCCTTTTGGCCCCTTCCAAAGCCCTTGGGGGGTGGGGACCATATAATTCACAATTTTGATTGGCCTTATGCCTTAGAAGGTTTGTGCAAAATTTCATTGAAATTGCTTCAGCAGTTTTGGAGAAGAAGACGAAAATGTAAATTGTTTACGGACATGCGACGGACGACGCACGACGGACGCCGGACAAAAGGCGATTAGAATAGGTCACTTGAGACTTCGTCTCAGGTGACCTAAAAATACGTTAAATCCCTATATTACATTACTAATAAACCCATGTAAGAATCGAAGTTCTCGATGTATCAAACTTATTTTCATGGGCCATTTGTTATAGAATTATAGGTAACTGACACTCGATGAATGTGCTATCAAATTATACTGCTTTTCCGTATTTATTTTTATTGAAAGATTTTCAAAAATCAATTAAATGGGTTTTTTTTAAAGTATTTCATAACAAAGATCACAGAAGGATCTTGGCGACCCTCAAAGATTGATCTATGTCTGACAATTGACAGATGGATCTTTTCTCTACATTTCAAATTACAACTATTAAAATCGAAGATGGCGGCCTTTCAGCCATCTTGTTGACCGATCGGTCCCAAAATGCACTTTGCAAATTTAGGCCCCAAGGTGAACCTACATATGGAATTTGAAAATAATCCCTGCAGCATTTTCTACATGTGAAATAGTGGTAACAAACTTCAACACTCAAAATCTTAAGATGGCGGCCTCTCGGCCATCTTGTTGACTGAACAGTCCCAAAATGCAATATGCACAACTAGGCCCCTACATATGAAATTTAAGACTGATCCCTTCAGGACTTTTGTGAGAAATAGTGGTAACGAACTTCAACTATCAAAATCTAAGGTAGGACGTTAGCATTGTACCTGCTGCCTCAATTGTGAAATTTAGGATCTTATCTTTTCTATTCTTCCTATCTTACTTTCTTCTTTCTAACGGCTTTCTTGACACCGTCTCACCTTTGATATTCAGTTGAGCGTTTGCCCCTGTGAGAAAGGCTCTGGGTTTTGCCCCCTGGCCGAAATACACTATAGCCTATAAAAGTGGTAGTTTTTGGTCCTGCTTAGAGCTCAGCATCCTGCTTAGAACTCAGCATGCAGGGAGTTTCACGACTGGTTGGCCCGATGTCGGTATATTGTGACCGGGTGGAGGCCGTAGGGAAACTTATTTATGGAATTTAAGAACAGTCCCTTCAGTATTTTCTTCTGGGAAATAGCGGTAACAAACTTAAACTATTAACTAGGACCCGAGGGGAACCTACATGTGAAATTTGAGAAAGATCCTTTCAGCACTTTCTAAAAAATAGCGGTAACAAGAATTGTGAACGGACGGACGAAAAGCGATTTGAACAGCCCACCATCTGATGATGGTGGACTGAAAAACATTGTTCCTTTGTTAATCAGATGTAGTTCTACATTTGGATATTTAGATGTAATGTTATAAACTCGACAAAAACAAGGGTGTATCAAGGTCATGTCAGTAAGAATGCTAAAATCAAAGTCAGACGCCGGTCAGCCGTTCCGAAATCGGTTTTATAACTGCTATCTACACAATCCGATCTTTATTGCGATATTCTTGAATGTGGGATTCATAGACGCTGAACAATAATCAAACTGTTATCTACTAATTGAAGATGTCATTCGGCTAAATTAATATAAACAGTCATAATATTGTTTTAACGGATAATTGATCAACATATAATGGATAAGATCAATTAAGGTGATTAACATGTCCCACACACTAATCAGGTAATGTTTGTCTGGTAAACAAGGTATCAATCACGGCGGAATGATAACATATTAGTATCGCATTGTATATCCGTTATCTTGTTCTATAAAAAACCTATAAACCGTATTATAAACTGACTATTGTTTAGAGTTGCTATATAAATACTGCAGGTGATAGGAATATTTGACCTTTACATGACACTGTTATCTAAAGGTGTCTTAAATAAAACCATGTAACGTTATACATGTACTAGTATCGTTAACACCTAGAACAGACTTCGTTTGGTTTGGTCATCTGCTAAATTTACTGTTTAGTGTCATTTATTTGAGAAGCTGTTCACTAATAATTCTAACGAATATTGACAAGTCCAATATATTTATTTTTCGATTTTTAATAAATACAATGTAATGTTAAATATAATCTACTGAATTATGGTGTAATGATTTGTGATTTTTGATGGTCGAATGTTTCGTGCAATCGCATTGTATATCCGTTATCTTGTTCTATAAAAAACCTATAAACCGTATTATAAACTGACTATTGTTTAGAGTTGCTATATAAATACTGCAGGTGATAGGAATATTTGACCTTTACATGACACTGTTATCTAAAGGTGTCTTAAATAAACCATGTAACGTTATACATGTACTAGTATCGTTAACACCTAGAACAGACTTCGTTTGGTTTGGTCATCTGCTAAATTTACTGTTTAGTGTCATTTATTTGAGAAGCTGTTCACTAATAATTCTAACGAATATTGACAAGTCCAATATATTTATTTTTCGATTTTTTAATAAATACAATGTAATGTTAAATATAATCTATGAATTATGGTGTAATGATTTGTGATTTTTGATGGTCGAATGTTTCGTGCAAAAAAAAAAACAAAAAAAAAAAAAAAAAAAAAAAATACCCCAAAATCACCGTTTTGTAGCAATAGTATATTTAATCGTATTTTGTGGATTCTTAGTCTTGGTTATACATATAGAATAACACAACAAGAATGACAACAATGAAAGTTGACAATCAACAGTTGGTATGCTATACATATTTCTACCACAATGTGTCGATTTATTCAACTCTCAGGCCATTGGTTATATGTACACACCGTTGATTATATATATTGATATTCCACTAGTGGAATATAACCTTCCGGCGTTTTGATTGGTGGAGAAATTGACCTTTGACCGGTACTACTTTTTCTACCCCACGTGATCAATGTTTACGTCGTCTGCTTTCAACGTCAACATCATGGCTGCGATGGACGAAGATTTGGTCAATATTGGCGACAGAGTGAAGCTATGTGACGGGGAAAGGGGAGTAATCAAGTCTATTTCAAAGGCAGACACTAATTATGGTTTCGACCGATTTGAAATTCAGTTTGATTCAGGCAAAATAGCAACTGAAGCCCGGTATCGGTTCGACGTCATACCGTCATGCCCAGGTCGCGACGTTACAATATCACAAACTAACGTTAGATCTGTCACGATATCGGAAACCATTCAGAGTACATTAACACCCCCAGTTGATAAGCCCGATGATCCATATTTGTCAGACAAAGATTCATTAGAAGATTTTGATGTTGACAGATTCATTGCTTCAGAGGTCAACAAAAACACTAAGAACAAAAATTGATTTAGATATGAAAAAAGTACGAGATTTTTTTTCAGAGTGTTCTCAAGGAAAACAGGCCATTAGAATCAATTCCGCCAGTTCAGCTGAACAAGTTACTTTGTATCTTTTTTATGAATGTTAGAAACAATCATGGAAAGGAATATGAACCTGCTACCATTAGAAACATGGCATGTAGCATTGATCGGTATTTGAAATCGAAAGATTACGGCAAACAACTAACAACAAGTGTAGAGTTTTCTAAGGTAATGGAGGTTATCAAATCTAAGCAAAAAAAGCTAAAACGAGAGGGAAAGGCAAATTTAGAAAAGAGGGCTGATGCTGTTTCAGACAAAGACATAGATAAATTGTATGACGTAGGTCAACTTGGTTCACACAACCCTGACAGTTTGTTAAGAACAGTTTGGTTTCTAAATACTGTGCATTTTGGCATGCGAGGTGTTACTGAACACAGGGATATGTGTTGGGGGGATATTAAGCTATGTAAAGATTCAGAGAATAATGAGTACATTGAATTTCGTGAACGGCAAACTAAAACAAGGCCTGGATCAAATCCTAAGAATGTAAGGGCCGTCCCCCCGCGCGCCTGGGCTACCCCTAAAACCCCATCACGCTGCCCTGTCGCCACTTATAAGGTCTACCAATCTCGCCGTCCGCCAACATACTGCCATGATGATGCCCCCTATTATATCGCCACTAATACAAACATGGACAAATCTAGCAGGTGGTTTAAGTGCCAGCCTGTCGGCGTAAATAAACTGGGAAGATTCATGACTACAATGGCAGAAAATGCAGGTACTATTTTATGAATTCATCTTAAACTTCCATTATAATAAACAGCTGCTGTCAACAAAATAACAAAAACTAAGCCCCGCCCCTTTCAGATTGTACACAGGCTATACAATGTATTACAGTGTGTACTGAAACAGTACACGATGTCATGTTGCATTTCAAAATTTCACACAACAGGTCAAGGTCGATTGTCCTGGTTATTTGCACTTTAATACTAAATGATTACTGAATTATGACCCGTGATACAGGATTTTTCAATATTTGCAATAAAAATGTTTTAGGCTTGACGAGCAAAACAGGGGAAAATGGAAAACGCCTCACGAACCATAGCGCAAGAAAGTATCTTGTACAGAAGTTGAATGATAACGGGTTGCCTCCCAATCAGATTATGCAGGTATTAATAAATATTCTTGTACGTTAAATAATAACAAAATGTGTGTTTTTAATGCAGACTTACCTTTATTTGAAAAAATACATCCCATCACAAATATTTCGGTACAGTAGGGCTACTGTAACTTTTTTTTACGAATCACTTGCATATTTTTGCATTTTTTTATCCTTTCAGATTTCCGGACACAAGAACATCCAGAGTATTAACAACTATTCGACAATAAACTCAAACCAACATAGGACGATCTCAAGAATATTGTCGAACGCGCACTCAGAGCAGATCGGTCAGCCAGCAAACAATCCATCATCCGGCCCCCGGCCATCATCACTAGTGTCATCAAACGGTGATGTTCAACTTCAAAACGTATCAAACAGACCACCATTACCAAACACGCTCCCGTCATTGTTTTCGGGACCCATTAATGGTGGATCTTTCACAATAAACATCAACAACAAGTCCGTGTGTACTTGTAGGAAACGCCAAAGGCCAAGGGTGCTTTACTCCGACAGTGACACGGACTAGAGTGGGTTGAACAATCCGCGCGGGAAAATTACGTCACATGCCAAGGCCACACAACTGTTAAATTTGCGCGCATATAGTCCCCGGTCAATATGATTTAAAGAGAATGAAATGACTGGGTTTCGGATATCAAATACATTTAATTATCATTATTTTATAGAAATATTTGTGTATTATCAATTATTAAAGTAATAAAAAATAATTACGAAATTGAATGTTTTGCATATTAATTAGTTTCTGTATCATACAGGTTATATCACTACGCCTAATTTGCATACGGAACTCTAGTAAAAAAACGTGGGCCTATTGTCACGAAAAACATTGTGGTAGAAACAGGTCACACCACTCGCAACTATTGGATATTGAATTAATTTCCCTCTCGTGAATTATTTTTTAAAAGTTACAAAAGACACTCGCTAAAGCTCGTGTCTTTTGTAACTTTTAAAAAATAATTCACTCGAGTGAAATAAATTCAATATCCAATAGCTGCTCGTTGTGTAACCTCTATATATCTTACGGCACATATCTATTGATGATGGCTCGAGGAAATTCATTATTTTGGCCAAACCATTCTGACTCAAATGTGTCGATGCGGTATTTTAAGTTATCCGAAAATAGTTTCGTATGACTAAATCTCAGTTGGGTACTTGATGTGATATCTATATATACACTAGGTTATAGATAACGTGTTAGGTGCTATCATGGAATGCCTGTAATAAATATATAGCAGAGGATTAATTTTAATTGATTTTAGATTTATGAATATGAGAAAATATCCAAATATACTCTAAATAACGGTTTATGATAAGATACTTTTTTCGTAAATTCCATATGATAAAAAAAATCAATTAACATAATTCTTATAATTTTATCTGCTATTTCTTGATTCGTATAAACATGTAGAAGAACAGGGAACATACACACATGATTCCTGTCGAGTGCCTCGACCGGGAATCGAACCGGGTCTCCGGTGTGGAATTCTACGATTCTACCGATTAAACCAAAGACGCATGCTCCATCAGCTGAGTGACAGACACCGTATTTAACACTATGTACAAGTCACACCGATCAGCCAGCTCCTTTAACACAACGTTACAAAAGGCGACGTCACCCTGTCATCTTTACATCTTTAAAGGGACTAAATCGTTAAAAATTCATGTAATAAAAGATAAAAAGAATTATAGAACTAAAAATAATTGTAAAAGTTGTGTACTTTGTGTAAATAACAATATTTAAAAGTTTGTATAACAATTTTGTTCAAAATGGAGAAAAACTGAAAATAAATAGGACCGACCTAGTCACTATTTCATATTATTATCTTTCGGCGAGTGTAAACAACCCCTATGTGCATGCGCGATGCGTGAACATTCAAAACATCCGATCGAAGGAAATCTCATCTGTCTAATGGATATATCTGCTATCTGACTGAAAAAAACAAATTATCGACTACAGGTTCCTGATGACTGTGTTAATCTAAGAAAAACGTTGAAACGTATGCAGAAGTTTTGTGAACAAATAAGTGTAAATAACTTATACTGTACAGGTTTTTGCGGCCATAAATGTAAATTTTTTGTAAATGTAAGCTTTATCCTATTGTCTGTACAGGTTTTTAATTTCAAAGACATGAAACCGAAAATTAGACCTCCGAATATGGCGTTTCGTTCATTTTTTAATGTAAATTTTAGCGTAATTCATGAAAATTCAAAGGTGAAATGTTTTGAATTGGATGTGAAAGATCATGCTTTCAGACACATAAAATGACCAATTTCAATGTCATATGATTCAAAATGGCGGAGGTATAGAACTTTCAGCGATTTTGAGTTGTGATTACATGATGTGGCATGTGGCCAAAGGGAGATAATCGGTATCTAATACTAAAACTCTAACTGTACGTGTTATTCCGCATTGGTCCAAGATCTTCATAAGAAAAGGAGAATTTTTGCACTTTTAAAAAACCTGAAATTCTAATGTTTTTACCTATTCATTATCAAAATTGATATTTTGAACCTAAATCTCAATCTGAATTTCCAAATTCATATCATGGTTATCAAGGAATAATTACCTGTCAGAAAACATTTTTACTTTTGAAATTCAAGATTAGCCAGCCCAATCAGCGGCCGGGTTAAATTTCTGTCCTGGGCTCAATCTTCGTAACACACGGGCCGTTTCGAAGGTCTTTTTTTTCTCATTTGGCTGGTTATTACCTATACCCAACTTGAATACTATAATTTCGAGATGTTTTAAGTTCTGCATGAACAATGTACACAATCGCCATGTTTGCGTTAATACACGTACATGTACATGTGTAGCTACACCGCATGTATGGGAGACCGTCCTTACGTGAACCTAACTATTAATAGGATGTACATTTAATCAAAGAAAGGTAATGCACAAACCCAATAACTGACAGTTTCAAAACCTTTTATGTGTGTGGCAGAGCTGTCACATGTGACACCGGCTGTTTAAGCAAAACCGGTGCTATGTTGGGGAAATACACGGCAGTTTTGCAACCACAGAACCAAACAAATTCACATCAAAATTTCTTTACAAATTTTACATCTACACCTATTGCCCGACCCACACATTAACCATTAACTAATGTACCCTGAAATATATCCAATCAGCAGGCTCCGATATATTCACCTCTCTATGAAATCTAGTGCCCAAAAGGGGATTCCCCTAAATCTGTTTTTCGGTTGGAGCCAGACTACTTTCGTAAGAAACGCTTTCTGATTAATATTGAGTGACATCGCCCGTTCGTTCAAGCAATCGTCTCCGTTCGCTAACATTACTTACATCATTACAAAGGTGGAAATCCCGTGTTTTGATCGCGATCAAATCTAGTATTATATGGTTTTATATACTTACTTCTACCGTTATTTTATTTTAATTTGTCGTGATATTAGGTACTATTCCGCTAAACCTGCCAATATTATTAGACTTGTAAAAAAAATTGCCCTATTATATAGACTTTAAAATAAGGAAAAAATGGGGAAAAACTATTAATATAGGCATGTTTAGCGGACTAAATACGTGTATTTCTTTTATCATTATATCAATATTTGACATTCCCTATACATTGTATATATCCTTAGTTATAATGTCTATCCGTGTAATGGGCATTCCCTATATATCTCTAGTTATAGTCTTTATCCGTCTAATGGACATTCCTTATATAGCCCTAGCTATAATATATATCCGTCTAATGGAAATTCCCTATATATCCGTAGTTATAGTGTCTATCCGTCTAATGGACATTCCCTATATATACATGTACCAAGTTATAGTCTCTATCCGTCTTATGGGCATTCCCCTACATGTCAGTAGTTATATAACTTTTCCCAACTGATTTACTTAAAAAAATCAGCCTAACTATATATCTAAATTTTATGTGTACTTTTATGTATTCAAAGCAAAAATATACCTTACATATACATTGTAGACCTATGTAGATGTTTGCTTAATAATGTACGTATGTACACTTGTATTCATGTATAACATATACATAATTAATTAACGGGTGAAAATACCTCTCACTTCTTGTCATATTTCCATCAAATACTCTAAAGCTTCATAGAACGTATGCTGTTTTACTTGGCAATGTAGATACAGGGGCGTAGGAAGCGGGGGTGGGAGGTGGGGGTCGGGGTTGGAGGGGTCAGGAGGGGACAATTACCTCCCCTTTTCCCAGGACGGGGGCAAACGTGTCTATTTGCCACCCCCCCCCCCCACCCCCCATTTTCTATGTTCTAATATTGCAATTGAAATTTTGAAGAATTTGAAAGAAAAAAGGGTCCTCCTGCACATTTTCGTGAACTAGACTAAAAATGTCAATCAAGGGATTGTACGTACTATTTAAAAAATGTCTCTTAAAAGGTTCATTTGTTTATATGACTTAGCAAGACAATTAATTCATTATTATTTTGTGTTAAACAACAATGTGCCGATGGTGTGAAGCCGGTATGTTCAGATCGAGCAGAGTTGCATAATGATATGACGGCATTCACAATTATCATTTCTAAATGCAGGTAACTTTAAATAAAAAAAGTATCATGTTAAGAACGCTTAAGAATCATTAATATACATCGTTAAACTCATCACAGCCATTCTAAATCGTAATATTTTTACCCCGGGGAGACCCTCGGATCCCTTCAAACACCCAAATCTCGCGCCTTCAGGCGCTACTACATTCATCAAAATGCATCGTAAAATTCTAAATCGTAATATTTTTCCCGAGGGAGACCCGCGGACCCCTCAAACACCAAACTCTCGCGTCTTCGGCGCTTGCAAATTCATCAAAATACATCGTTAAACTCATCTTAGCCATTCTAAATCGTAATATTTACTCTCGTAGGAGATTCTGCCCCCCCCCCCCTCCCAAACACCAAAACATCGCACCTTCGGCGCTCACATGGCAATTTGCGTATTAATCTCCTCCTGTGGGTGCGGGGCAAAGAGCGGGGAGGGGGGGTGTCCAAATATTGAGGACCTTTGCCCCTCCCCCCCCCCCATTTACGTTTCATATTTACGCCACTTAGATACGCTGTAAATGTATCGGCTGTTACGCTTAATCAGGCCAATGTAACCGATGAAATATAAGTTGCGTATTAGTGGTGTTATTACATCTATATCCATTAGCCGGATGAGATTTTCAGCGACCTCGATTTCGAACTAAAAAATGCACTCGGTTCTTTCCGTTGTAAACAGTCAATGCCGACAGATACAATTTCTTGTTGTGTTTGGCGATATTTCAACTTTGATAAACATTGCCAATAGTTTAAACTAACTGTTGTAATTTTGAAAACTTTCTAATTTCAGGTATAAGAACGTTTGTAGGAATGCAAAAACCCTAAGGAATCTATGTAAATCTAATGATTTAGTACCTTTAAAAGCCAGAAGGTATGTATGCGGTATGCAGCGTGTATGCCATACGTGTTTTATATTCGTGTTGTTCCTTCTTGCATAGCGGAACTGTTCCTTTTTTGTAGTGCTAAATCACTGAAGCATGCTGCAGAAGACCCACCACTCGGTCACTTTATTCTGACAACGGGTAAACGAGTCGTCCAACTCCCTGTATGCTGAGCGCTAAAGAGGAGCAGAAACTACCACTTTTATAGACTTTGGTATGTCTCGGCCAGGGAACAGAACCCCTACCTCAAAGGGGCAAGGCCAAAAGTGAGGCACGAGTCAAAGGAGACGCTAGAAAAAAGAAAGTTTCTAAAGAAGAGGAGAAAAGACAAGATACTAAATTTAGTCGCCTTTTACGTTCTTATTAGAAGATCACAAAAGCAAAAATGAAAGTGTATAACAATGCTTGGTACAAACAATGTATAACAACAAACAGTTGATAAACGTATAATGTTAGCCATCAAACTCCAGCTGTCCTTATCATGGTTCAATATTGTGTCACGTGCAGAGGCCATGGTTAAGGGGCGCCAAATGGGACACTTGTGATTTTGTACACGAAATCCAATTGTGTGTAGACAGAAATGAGTTCAGATTAACAAAAACATAAAACAAAAATAAGTTTTGTTATACAAACAGTCTTTGAGTGTACAAAAGTCATGACGAAATTCAATTTTGTAAACAAAATTCAAATTTGTGAACACAAAATTGAATTCTGTCGTAACAAAATCACTTTCGTCTTACAAAAAAACACAGATTGGCAGACCTTCCTCCAAAAGCTCTTGCTCAACGGTCACTATATCCAATGAGAGGCCACGTTACACAATCGTGATTAGACAGTTCATTTGCATATATCCATATTTGGATTCGGTGATTTGTGACACAAAATTGAATTTTGTGCTCAATTTTCACTTTAGTCTAGCAAAACTCAATTTCGTCCACAATTTTTTTTTGTCTGTTTGTCTGACTAATTAACGTCCTATTAACAGCGATGGTCATGTAAGGACGGCCTCCAATGTATGCCGTGTGTTGCGTGTATGTTGTGCGAGGTGCGTGTTTTGGGAGACTGCGGTATATTCGTGTTTTGTCTTCTTGTATAGTGGAACTGTTGCCCTTTTTATAGTGCTATATCACTGGAGCATGCCGCCGAAGACACCAAGCAACAAACCCCACCCGGTCACATTATACTGACAACAGGCAAAACAGTCGTCCCACTCCCGTTATGCTGAGCGCTAAGCAGGAGCAGAAACTACTACTTTTATAGACTTTGGTGTGTCTCGGCCAGGGGACAGAACCCATAGCCTTCCTCATAGAGGCAAACGCTCAACCAAAGGCCAAAAGTGGTGTCAAGGGAGACTCTAGGAAGAACAAAGTAATTTAGGGAGAAAGAAAAGATAAGATCCTAAATTTAGTCGCCTTTTACGATCATGCAATAGCGGGAGCAGGTACAATTCTTACGCCCTATCTGCAGGGCTTAATTTTGTCATAACAGAAAAGAATTTTGTGTAGACAAAATTGAATTTTGTGTTCAATTTCACCTTTGTCAAACAAAACTCAATTTCGTCCACAAAAATGAATTTTGTTATGACAGAAATGAATTTTGTGTAGACAAAAATGAATTTTGTGTACTGGAAGATAATTTGTAAGACGAAAATGATTTTGATTACAAAAATATAAAGTTCCAATCGGCTCCCGTAGTGGTAGGGATGGGGTTAAGAACAGTACATGTTCCTGCGGAAAAGTAGGTGACTTTAGCGTCTTCAGTGAGATATATAGCATTCCATGGATAGACAGTACGAACATTCACACAGACCATCCTGAAGTGACCCTCAATGTTAATATACCAATCGACCAACAGGACCAAACTGATCACTAATTATTCTTTATAGATTTGGTGACCTTTCGATTACCCACCGCTAAGGGAAACTTTTATATGACAGTTTCGTATCACTTAATGGATTATAATTACTATTAATCATCACCTCTAGGTCAAGCAAGTAGATTGATATATATCATACGCTATGCAACTGCTTAAACTGTACGCTGACATAGATCCATGAAATTTTAATTGTTAACTTTCCAATTTTTACCACGTCCGATATTGCTATGATCGATTGTTTGATTAGACTAAACGTTATATTATGCATTTATGGCCCCGGTGACAGTGTGATATGAAGGTTAATTTACCCGACAGTGTAAAATTTCCAGAAATTATACCGAAAATTCGAGATTCGCTCCTTTAGGTTAAATGTTACTTAAATTCGTGAAAATGGCGTTTTATGCTTCGTTCGTCATTGTACAATTCGAAGGAATGATAACTCCGTGTGGAAGACGGATTGTCACCATAGGGACTTGCGCCTCAGGGAAATACGATGTTTTATCCCCCCTCCCCCCCGCGCGGGAAATACGACATTTTATATCCCTGTCATGTGATGTGTTTCGACAAATGCTATGAGACACTTCTTTTTCCTTAGTCCTTATTACTTATATGTTGTAGCAACAATAACTAAAGTGATCTTGAAAAACGTAAAAGTTATGAGCAGTTTCATCGCAATGTCCAACTGTGAAATAATTCGTAAAGTTTTCAATCAGCAACACTTTTAAAACATTATACATGAATTAATAGTCAATATAATTGTTTGATGACCGTCGATAATCGGCCCATAACAAACGGGAATTTCGCACCATTAATGTCCTGTTAAAAATATATATCCATACATCCAAATGTACTTTTGGACTAAACTCCTTTGTTGATGCTTTGAATTTGGATGTTTGGTATGTAAACCGAATGGCTGTCCATATGTTCCATTTTGAGCAAACTATCGAATGGTATTCGAAAATAGTTCTCCAAATACAATACATTTTCAGATATATATATTTTTCAAACAATTTTTGCGTATTTATCTTCCGTCGATAAGATCATTTTTTTTATGTATAAAATCATTTCAGTATTCATCTCCGTGTTTACGATTACATTTATGGTGTTCGGTCTTTTTGCTTATAAAATCTCAACCTAACCGACCCGATTTTATGACCAAAATATTGTTTTTAGAACCTGACGGAGGCAAGAAATCGGATATGATAAAGTTGGAATCCAAACACGACGGCCTGTACGGGAGTGACAGGTTTGCGCAGGTGTTACATAACAGTGTAATACAAGTATATACACTTACGTACTACATACAGGTATACATATATGGTAACCTGATGTACGTATTTGTCAAAACAAATACCAATGTAAAAAAATATTCTTCAACACTAACCTTTTCTGCTATTATAAATATTAAGTTGACGCCGGATACTTGGACATGCTAATTACTCTTACTGGGGAATAATATGGATAACATCGACCTCATTGCACTGAATAATTCATAAATACATAACTATCATAACAATAGGTAGATATTAACATAAGTACATCCGTAAATAAACCTTGTGATGTGATCGATATTCCACTCGTATACAAAGTATATAAATATATACTGTTGTATTATATAATCGAAATGTATATGACTAAGGCACTTTGTAAAATCTGAATTGAATTTGTTGATATGACAATCGTATCAAAACGTTTTGACGGGATTATACGTGGATTAAGACTTTATTTTTGATTTTAAAGATTTTATTACGGTAGTGATGTGCTAGCTAAATGATTATGATCAATGGGCAATGGGCGGGGCTTATAAGCGAGGTCTTATGATTATCATAAACAGCCAAACCCTCCGATAATGATATGAGTACTCTAATATAGGTATATTAAGGTTGGCTGGATGATGGACGACTTTACGTTATAATCACAGCCATGACGGTCTTCTCTGTATGCAATGTTTAGAGTATAATGACGGCCCACCCAGTTAACAATATGGTGCATGTGTGAATGCATGTATTTTGAGGTATAATAACAGCCTACACGGTTCAAAATATTGTGCATGCGTGAATGCATGTATTTTAAGGTAAAATGACGACCTTCTACGTTTTTAATACTATATGTTGTATGTGTGAATGCATATATTTTGAGGTAATATGACGGCCTGCCGAGTTTAAAATATGTTGCGTGTGTGAAAGTTTATATGCAGGAAAGACATATTTGCTTCCCCTATTGCATGATCGTAAAAAGCGACTAAATTTAGAATCTTATCTTTTCTCTTCTTCCTAACTGACTTTATCGTTCATAATGTCTCCCTTGGTACCGCCTCACTTTTTGCCTTGAGTTGAGCGTTCGCCCCTGTGGGGAAGTCTCTGGGTCCTGTCTCCTAGCCGAGACACACCAAAGTCTATAAAAAAGTGGTAGTTTCTGCTCCTGCTTAGCGCTCAGCAAACAGGGAGTGGGACGACTGGTTCGCCTGTTGTCAGTATAATGTGACCGGATGGGGTGTGTTGTTTGGTATCTTCGGCGGCATGCTTCAGAGATATAGCACTATATTTACACTTGCTAGACTTGGTCACTATACGCTAATACTAGCCGATTTTGTTTACCATAACTGCATGGTAACATTGAACTTTGAACTTGCGTATGAAAATGTTCTGTGCAACGTAAAAGGACTACTTTTTTTTAAAAGAAACACATGACTTTGTTTACATTTTGACGCAACATTACGTGTATATTGTTGTTTTTCATAGAAATTTGGAAAAATGTAAACAATATATACATGTTTTATATTTATATATGATTCAAACAATTTTTAAATTAACAATTGTATAAAAAAAACGGAAAAATATCCCGACAGGGGGGACGTGCTTTCATTTTTGTTAAAAATGATGGGTGTCAAATGTAAACATTACCTCTGTGCCTATGTTCGTCCTACGATCGGTCAGTTATAAACATATCCTCTTGTCTTTGTTCTTTGAGAATTTAATCATGTGTATTATAAAACATGCACCGCTAATAATCCACGTGTTGACAGTTACGCGTCACCACAAATACATTGTATCCATCGAACACAAGTGAATTTGTTTCATCTATCGATGGCGATATGGATCTAAGCGTAGATTATATAATCACATGGCTCCCAAGGATGTAATATCGTCAAGTCAGACGACATCTCAAACACATTGAGCTACTTGAAATCGGTGTTTTAACAACTTCGGCAAACTCAAGTGTGTAAGCGTGCGTCAGCTTCGCCTCGCTGCACAATAACGGTCACCGAGTTCACACATGTGGCCGTGTACAAATTCTTTATGTTATTACGCTAAATATTTACTTTTAGCAAAATTGAGTATATATTTAAAGTTCTGATCTGATTAAATAAAATTGTCTCTGAAATTTACTTTGTTTGTCATGTTTATTTTACACTAAAATATTGAACTTTTTTGTCGTCGCGGATGAATAATTCTACCTTACGTGAAGCGTCATCATTCGCTGTTCAATTGAGAAAGCTCCTCCCACTTTTGACCGACTTTTATTGAATAATTACGTCACTTTCAAATGACGATTTTATTGCATAAAATATAAATAAAAAGTCGTGTGAGTGTAAATATAGGGATTGGATTTCGTTTTTATGTTAACCATGCTTGTATGGAGCAATTCCTCTAAGAATATATTCAATATGGGGCGCTAACGCGCCCCATAGAATATATTCTTAGAGGAATTGCTCCATACAAGCATGGTTAACATAAAAACGAAATCCAATCCCTATATGAAATGGGCAACAGTTCCACTATATAAGAAGAAACAACATGAATATACCAGTCTCCCAAAACACGCACCAAACGAACAACCAAATATGGCCATCTTTCTACCTATTAATACAAAGGAATGGTATCACTTTTGGCCGTTTCACGCTCAGCATGCAAGGAGTGTGACGACTGGTTCGCCCGTTGTCAGTATAATGTGACCGGATGGGGTGTGTTGTTTAGTATCTTCGGCGGCATACTTCAGTGATATAGCACTATAAAATGGGCAACAGCTCCACTATACAAGAAGACACAACACGAACATACCGCAGTCTTCCAAAACACGCAGCTCGCACACACGCTACACACTGCATACATGTGAGGCCGTCCTTACATGACCCTGGCTGTTAATAGGACGTTAAAATAATCAAACAAACAAAAATGTATGTTTTGAGTATAATGACGGCCTTCCCAGTTAACAAGATGGCGCATGTGTGAATGCATGTAAATTTCTGGGTTACTGAGATGAAAATACTTTATTTTTTCAACCACTTCGAAGCTTTAAAGTAATGTTTAGCACTTGATTTGTATTTTATCGCGATTTGCTTCAGATATTTACATTCAAGGATCACATTTGCTGGGGCACGTGATAAATTAGGCCACATTCAATGAATGGTATCGTCTGTCAACTAAGTTTCTTGGTGTTTTTTTTCATTTTTAAAGTAAGTAGTTAAGCTATTTAAGTTTGTTTTAAGAGAAAATTTTAAGTATCATCTACATTATAAGTATGATATTCGAATTGTGCCTGCTGATTCAGTGCATGATCGGAAAAGACGACTAAATCTGGGAAACGGCCAAAAGTGATACCATTCCTTTGTATTAATAGGTAGAAAGATGGTCATATTTGTTCGTTTGGTGCGTGTTTTGGTAGACTGGTATATTTATGTCGTGTCTTCTTGTATAGTGGAACTGTTGCCCTTTTTATAGTGCTATATCACTGAAGCATGCCGCCGAAGACACCAATCAATGATTTCGACAGAAAATTCTGCCTGGATCTCTTGTATTATTTTAAACCACTACGTACATGAGGAATCAAAACCCAAACATAACTACATACATATTTATCCTTATCTTTTCAAGAATATGTTAAAACAGGTTATATTTTTAACATTAACATTACTGATTTTGTTGGTCATTTTGTTGTTGAAAACAATAAATGTTAAACAAGTTTCTTTGATTTTCGTTATGTTTAAGACATTAAAGATGAATGGCTTCATCAACATTCAACAACACCTACAAATTCATCAAAATAAAAGCCATGTTTCT
This sequence comes from Argopecten irradians, assembly GCF_041381155.1. Taxonomy (NCBI): domain Eukaryota; kingdom Metazoa; phylum Mollusca; class Bivalvia; order Pectinida; family Pectinidae; genus Argopecten; species Argopecten irradians. The sequence goes on from NC_091144.1 coordinate 12,702,905, forward strand.
TGTCCGATATCATGCATTATGGTCAAAAGCACCTTAACCCTAAAAGAGACTTTTTCCAGTAAGTATAGCATCTGGTTACACACTTAAATGTTAAAGAGAGGTTTGTTTAAGATTGACTTATGACCATCTTAGAGTTTAAGTTCAAGTTACTGGAGTACAATAATGGTGTGCTAAGAGGATATGTACAGTTATTCTCCAATTTTACGATTATACTCAGGTAAGATACCTTCTAGTTACACCCTTAGGACTTAAGACACGGATAAGATGATCTTAAGGCCTAAAATAACTTTAAAATAACTAGTTTCTGTTTCGATCTTTAATCTGGGCTTTATTGTAATCAGCACATGTTCTTGATTGAAATACATTTTCTCAATTATATCCACGAACCTGATAAAATAATACCGTCTATGGATATTTAATCTACTATTATATTTCTAGAACAATTGACGATATTCGAGACATCTTCATACGATCTTAATAAGTTCACTGTAAATAAGAGTAATACAACTATTTTGAAACGAAATAAAATAAATAGAAATAAGAAACATATCATGAAATATAGAGAATATTTACACATTTAATAACAATATGTAATTAACACTGGCCACATCATCGATTTCACTATACTTGAATCAGACAAACCAGCTATCCCGTCCTACACTAATGCCTAATACGATCGTTGACGTGCGTGGTCTAGTGATATCCAATTGTCCATCAACGCTAATTGCTGTCCTGTTTACCGTGCATGTATTGATAAACTCTTTGTGCTGGAAGGTTCAATACATCACGACCTTTCAAAATATCGTGACAGCTCTTGTTTGTACCTCTCAAAATCCCAATCACGGTAAATTAGTAGTATTATAAAGTAACACGGACATTTCACTCAGAGTCAACCAATTAAGAGGATTCAATCTTCATAATTACAGCATTTCACCTCTGCAATTTCCGATTAATTGCATGACAGTTGATTGATATCAAACAGCGTGAATCTTATTGATGTTAATGATGATCAATAGTCTCACTTTGGTTACCAAACATCGACGCCACCTGACAGTCTGCTGAACGCGCACCTGTTTGTCCAAAATCTATGTGGTGACAATAGGTTAATTGTTTGTATTCAATCAGACAAATACTTGAGCACGTCTCTACTTCTAAACTGATGATGTTTCGACTTTATAATAACTGCAAAACATAAATTGTGTTTTGTAATCGGATTAAAGAGAATAACATCTTAAAAACTATTGTAATTACGTAAGTGTTTTGAACAGCATCAAATCAGAATTTTGTGAGGCTAAACCGAACAAGAGTAAACGTTGTGAACGTTAGGCAAGGCTTTCAAAGGAAAATGGTTTCTCTCATTCTACTATACTTATCATTTATAGATAATCAAACAAAAACCTGCCATTTTGTCTCAGGTATTTAAGAATGCATCTATTTAAACAAACTCTGATACGTGATTTTACCATTGTAAATAGCATATTTGAAACAATGTTACACGTTAACAAAATAATACCCATGTTTTATTGGCCCAAAAGAGTTCGGAAGTCAAAAAAGTTAGATGCTGCAAAACGGAAGATGTTCATGAATACAACTTATTTAATAAGTTGCGTTCAGGAGAGACATAAAGATCATATTCCTTGTGATTTGATATTGGTCATTACGTTCCATATAATGATTCCATTTCCCGGTTACATCTAAACAAATAACCTGCCAACGTACACACTAAGCTGGCTAATGAATGCTTTGGGGACGGCGGTTCCAAATCATCATGTTCGGCAATGATAATCCACAATCCGATGAGATTTCAAACAACTATGACAGTAATTAATGTTAAAAAGGTATTGACATCTTTTCGAGTGGATACAAATACATCGTATTAGTAGCTTCTTTTTCTTAGGGAGTAACATACATTCATTAATGTTGATGGTAATTTGTGGTGGGTGTGGGGATTTAGGTCTTCCAGTTACCAATTACGTTTCAATCTAATCTGTTTTTTATACAATGCAAGTTCTCGACATAGGTCACTGATATCCTTAAATAATAATAATGCTTATACGTACAACTGTCTAATTTGTATAGTTTAAATGAGTGTAAAAGTGTTGAGCAAGTCATTGTAATAGTATTTATATGTCCAACATAAAAACATCTTGTGAGCAATTCATCAACAATTTACACAAAAATTCTAAAATAAACAATTAACGAAATAAGAAAATAACAAAATCATATCAGATCAACCATACCTTATATATGGAAACTCAGTTACCATGGTAACTGGCACAGAAGGTGTTCTTCTGATATTACTAAATATGGACCGTATGGTCAGCAAACAGCTCGTAAATTAAATATATAGATATAGATATATTGCATAAAATCATGAAAAGACCTCCAATCATCACAATGTTCACATGTAGCCCCATAATTCCTGACCCGGAGGTGTAAGTGACACAAATTCTATCATTAATGGTAAATAGGGTCAGCTCATTTAACTCTTTCCTGTTTATCATTAGTACATTTTTGATAAAATAGGCTTTTCCAGTAAAAAGTTAAATAAGTTGTAACTTTTTTAATGAGGAATAAAATGATATCTGTGTACAATATGGACCAAGAGCTGCAATAGTTCATTCTTAACTTCACATATACTCACTATTTTTTTTTCTTTTTCAAAGTTTTTTTCAAGTGTTTTAAGACAATCAGTGACTAGGTTTAGATACGGTGAAAGCAGATATGGTTACTGGTATTAACACTTACATAACACTTTCCCATCAAGCTTCAAACATAAGAACCACGACATTTAATGACAAGGGGGAACTAGAATCAGAGATTGGTTAAAACATTAAATATATTACTATACATAATAACTTTAGCACTATCATTACCTCCACCACATGGAAACCATACACAATTTCATCTTTGAATTTACTCACAGAATCAACATCTAATTTGTTGCTTACATTCACAACTTCTAAAACATGAAATCACTTTGCCAAATAGCAGGCATACAAGCAGATTGTAACTTAAAAGATCACAACCCAAACATAATGCCTTAGAATAGATACCAAGCATATGATTGGGTTTCGACCTATCAAGGAAGAAATTATAGTACATTTACCCATGATCAGTAGTTGGGCGTTTCTAATGAACGATTATGCTTATAATAAATAAAAGATTCTTAACATATTACAGGGCATCATAATTAAGAATATTAATCCATGTATCATTGTTAAAAATTTCAATGATAAAATCTAAAATGCTTAACAAACAAAATGTACAGATTGACAGTACCAATAAACAATGTCATGATAATCTATTAATATTCTACACACACACAAAACAAGAAGAAAAAACTTCAGGTAAACAATGCTTTAAATTTTATGCCAGTTATAATATTAATAAATAAAACGCTCTTGAAACGCGCCACTATCACACAACAAGCATCCGTTTCAGGTCCTAATATCAAAACCCCAATCCTTCCCTCCCTAGTTAAGTACAATTTTCAGAAATTCACATTGACAGCATCAACCTGTCATGCAAGGCAATGCTATGTTCTTGTTTTATCCACCAGTGGTGGGTGTCAAGATCCCACTGAGTTCTCCGATTTTCCTACCGGCACGTCATTAAATGACCCTGACTACACAATGGTAGAAATACGTCGCCAGTGAAATCATTTCAAACCGAACGGTTTTAGAAGAAGAATTACGTTAAAATGGGACGGTGATATTTAGAATATTAAAATATGGACAATTGTGTATACCATTCGTAGATATAGACATGCGATATTTCATTCTTTTCATATACAGTTTTCGCTAATAGTATGCTGATAGTACGTAGTGGCACTCACTACTGCGTACAGTAACTATAATTCAAATGAATGTTCATTGTATACCGGTTAAATTTCGTGGGTCGTTTATTCTCGGTATAATCACATTTTTACTGAAACTCGCGGATTTAAAACATCAGCTAAATATTCAGAAATGCATTGATGTAACTAAGAATGATAGCAAAAATAAGTATAGGAATTAGTGAACCGCGAAATTAAACCTAATTAAGACGCATCGTAATCTGTTCTGTTCGGTAACAAACCTTGTTGATATAGCAATATGAGTTCATTAAGCATTCTATTATGGCAAGGCGATACAACACAAACATATTGCATCCTCCCAAAACACACGCAATCACAAAGCTAGTATGTTGAATACAGGGGAGTTCGTCCTTAAATGACATGCGATGATAATCAGATATTAAGGTCGATTATACATTATTAACCAACCAAAAATAAATTCTGGGGGGCGCAAACTACGTTAGTGTCCTGAAGTCAGGAATAAAACTGTATTATTGTTTAATGGTTGTATATATGTACAACTGATAAAGAACTTTAAGAATCCCAGAGGATATCGTAATAAAACAGAAGAACAATCATTGTAAAGTTATGGCATTCATAAACCAAAGATATTGCTTTCCGATAGCTTTTCCATCACCCTCCAGTGTCTCATATAAAGGTATATTTCTTCACCGAATGCATTTTTGTTGATATGAATTGTAAAATGTATCAATCCAGTATTCGAAAGATTTTACAAGCTATTTATTGAAACCACTATGCTTTTAACGATTACAGTTGTCGACAGCATCAACAATACAACTTAGACCCTATTGTAAATGGCAATGAGTATAGATAAAATCAATTTTTGTTCAGACGTAGGGCATTTAGGTATCGACCTTTAAGATATATATTTCCCATGTGACATTTACGTAGGACAAAGGGAAATCTTTGAGATTGATTCTCCATTTAATAATCTAATATGTATTTGTATTAAATAATCCCGCATTAATGTCCTGAACGCCTACGATTTGTTTCCTTACTGACTTTACGATAGTCACAGGTTTCCCCTCGCTATATCCTAAGAGCTCTTGGATGAATCGTTCACGATTGGCTTTCGGTAGACACTCCTGGTGGTGTTATTCTCGCCCCTAGTGTAAACTACTGTAATGGAGCCACTCCGTTTTCTCGGCTTAGAATTCCCCAGCCCTTAAATATCTACGATACCAATCAATTGACTGTAAATGTCGTATTAACGGTGCTATGTCCTGACATCGTGTCTCAATGCTAAATTATGATGCTTCAGAGGAAAGCAAATACGACAGGATCTGATTTATTAGCTTGAGTATCACGGATTTGTTAGTCTCTGAGGTATAAACTAAACCAAAAGGAACATAATGGTGACACAATTAGTCTGAATGTTTTCTAGACATCAAACGATAATCTCATAAATGTATGACAAGAGTGGACAAAACTGGGTAGCTTCAATACTATTAAAGCTATCCTGTTGTTTTATATCAACAATGCCTAGCTCATCACAAGGACGAACACTTAAGGCCAAAGGTAGGGCAGTGTCAAAGGAGACGTAAGGAAAGACTCACATGTAAAGTTTGTAAAACAATATAGAGAAAAAATAAAGTACTACAAAAAGATCAGTCGCTAAATGCACACTATTATAGTATCCCTTCTGGTAACTTTTAGTACTTTTATTTTATCTATTGCATATGAAAATTTATAGCCATGCATCTTGCTTCGGTTTTCACGTGTTTCTCTTATTAGCAATAATTTCCAAATGAAATACCGCGTGATTACAATCGACCCACCCCTTTCGAAATAGATATAACTTGAATAAATCTGTGTAAAAACTTTCCTTTATCAAACGGTGCTTAGATATTAGTGATCTGATTGTTTTGCATTGCCATCAAACCTTTGATAAATAAACTAAATGTTATTATATCTGTTTATGAGTAACCTGGCAAATGAAAGTGAATCATATGACGTCAATAGTCATTGCAACTGACCAAATAACCCGATATTCGAAATAATGACGCAATGACACCATGACACGAACCGACGGTACAACTACAGACGAGAATAATTATATTGAGTATAATTAGTTGGAATGCATAAGAACAACAGAGGTCATTTCCCTAGTACTCGCAACGGCATGTCTTCAAATAAAAAATCCTCCTCTACTGTCTCGTTTTCGGAACTATGTGTATACCCTTGCCTAAAAGCATTCGGCCTATGCGATTCTGAAGGAAACAAAAATGGCTTCGTAAGCAACCCCCGAAATACTTGCAACAAGAAGAATTTAATATCAGTCAAATAAAATCCTTTCGGAATCATTGAATTTTCAAAACTTCGAACAGTTTCGATTTCACACAAACCAAGTAGCGGATGAAGAGACATGTGAAAGATTCCACCATATAGCGTCAATAAACCTCATAAAAATAAAATTCAAAATGGCTATAGGTCGCTTCCGAAATAATAATAAACACAACTAGAGACGTTGAGATGCTGAGTATGTGTGTTTAAATTTTAAAGAAGAATCTCGTTTCTGTGTTGTGAAATTGCCTAATCCTGCTTTTCAAGTTCAACATTTGCTCACATCTGAGGAAGATTTTGTTCTAAGTTTTTTTTCTCGCCGAAATAGGCTTATATCAGCATGCATGTTCTATTATTTATATCTGCGCGGAAGTGTCACTGTTCAGCAGGCAATTAATCAAAGCGAGTGTTAGAAAATTACTGTATCACGTTAAACTTGTTTGTTGAACACAGCATTGCACTTTGTTATATAATTCCCGCCTGCAATATATCTTTTGATTAACAAAATCGACTACTTTTGATTTGGATTAAAACACGTTAGCGTCCCCAATACCAGTCATCTGTAAATAATCAATGATTTGGTTTGCTTTGGTTTTATTACTTGTACGTCCTATAAATAACCAGGGTCATGTAAGGATGGCCTTCCGTAGGTGTGGTGTCATGCCTGTGTGAAGTACGAGGTTCGTGTTCCTGGATACTGCGATATATTAGTGTTGTCTTTTTTTTAGTGGAACTTTTTTTTTCTTTTCATAGTGCTATTTCACTGAAACATACCGCCAAAGACACTAAGTAACACACCCCACCCGATCACATTATGCTGTCGGGTTTCACTCAATTGTTTCAGTAGAACCATGTTGACAGCGTACGATTGCGATTCTCGCTCCTTTAGTAATGTATGTAAATCTCGTTATGGCTTTCACAACTCTGACTGGAAACAATCATGATGTCTACATGTCTTCTTGACGGTATAATAACATCGCATCGGATTTTTATTGGATACGTTTAAATCTGCTTTATCTTCTACTCAAGAGTCGCAAAATTTAAAAAAAACCCAAGGTATTTTCTAGATAGCTTTCTATTTAGAAATTTCAAGTCCCTATAATGCATTCCATTTAGACTTTATACAAATGCTTTGAAGATGTTATGACCTTTGGTTTCCGGTGGAAAATCATGAATCATATATTGTGAATAATAACTATAGAAGGTGGTATGCCACTTACAAACCTATTATGCAACACGCGATAGATATGATATCATGGTGTCAAACGAGGATGTCTTTGTAAAAAGGATCATGCAATCTTTTTGATTTAGTTCTGATATTAGAATATGTGTGCAATATGTTCTATTCGAGTCATATCACATTATTTCACTATTGCCATGGGATACTGCTTAGTCACTGGAAATGCCTATGAATTATAAGGCCATAAGTAATTAATAAGTGATTCCGAATGACATTGAATAATACCTGCTGTCCCTATTACTTGAACGTAATATGCAACTAAAGAGGAGACTATCTTTACTTTCTATCAGACTGGTGCGACTGTGTTGTCCGTATTCGGTAAGTCACTGGCTTCGTTGTATGATTTTCGGGGCAGCACCATAAACGGTTGATTAAGCTTCACGACCTATTAACCGTCAATTAAGTATGTTGAGAAGATGCTTAACCTAATGAACCAAACCAAATGTATGTTAGGCTTTCAGCCCTGCAGGTAGGGCGTTAGAATCGTACCTGCTGCCCCTATTGCATGATCGTAAAAGGCGACTAAATTTAGGATCTTATCTTTTCTCTTCTTCCTTACTGACTTTATCTTTCCTAATGCCTCCCTTGGCACCGCCTCACTTTTGGCCTTGAGTTGAGCGTTCGTCCCTGTGAGGAAGGCTTTGGGTTCTGTCCTCTAGCCGCGACACACCAAAGTCTATAAAAGTGGTAGTTTCTGCTTCTGCTTAGCGCTCAGCATACAGGGAGTGGGACGAATAGTTCGCCGTTGTCAGTATAATTAATGTGACCGGATGGGGTGTGTTGCTTGGCGGCATGCTTCAGTGATATAGCACTATAAAAAGGGCAACAGTTACACTATACAAGAAGACATGACTAAAGCTGTTAATAGGACGTTAATGAATCAACAAACAAACAAACAAACGTTAGGAAATAGTAAATCGCTTAGAATACAGTTATGCTGAGCGTTAAACAGTAGCAGAAATAGTCACAAATATAGACGATGGTGTAGCTCTGCCAGGGAAAGGAAGCAACCATGCATGAAAACGGCTCTGATTTGCAACCATGCATGAAAACGGCTCTGATTTGCAACCATGTATGAAAACGTCTCTGATTTGAAACACGAAATTGCTATTTACACTTATTTTACATTCATTGAAACATTTGATATATTTAGATGCATATATAGATTTTGAATTATGACTTGGAAGATAGCATGAAAATAATGGAAGATGTCATTGTCATTTTGCTTTAATTAGGATAAGTTGGATGTTGTCATATTTTAGCTTAACTGGCGTTTGTCATGAAATTTTGGCTACGTATTTATTTGATTTTATATAATTATCGATACATATACATGCAATTTATTAGGTATGTGAACACGCATTCTCGGAGAAATTACTCCACCATGTTACATGAACATACATTTCAAACGCTACCTGTGTGAGTTGATCTTTGTGCATAGATGTTATGTATCATTAGATATGTGACTATTAATCACTTTATTCGACGATAAATATTTCAGAGGATTATCTTTGTATCGATATGGCTTCAAAACTAATCACGTCACTTTTTCATCGTTGCAGGATTGATGTGTATAGAAAAAATATCTTTTTTTTTATTTCAATCAAATTGAATTATGCGCCAACATTAACACGGCATTGGAAACCGCCAACTTTAAACGTACCAATATTTAACCACCCGATTTTGATACGAATATGCCAATATGTCCCGACGCCAAAATATCCCAATTTACGATATTTCCCTTTAATGCAAGTAGAGTTTACATCGTGTACAAATCGAATCGGAACACAGTTTACTACTGATATTACCATTACACCACCTGTGGTCCACTATTACACCACCGGTGGTCCACTTTACACCACCTGTGGTCCACTTTCCACCACCTGTGGTCCACCTTACACCATCTGTGGTCCACTGTTACACCACCGGTGTTCCACTGATTTTTTGTCCTTGAATTTCTGTCGGCTGTTATTAACAGGGGACATATTGGAGTACATCACAGCCTTCCAGAAGGTACACAACTCGCTCAAAGCATACTATAACTATACTATGATACAATAAAGAGTGAGTGAAGCAATTTCTGTTTAAATTGCATACGTTTATGAATGCATATATTCTACAGAGCACGTGGTATCTAAAACTAATGCATTGAAGGTGGGAAAAGGTAATAAGAATTGGAAAAGCATCATTGGGACAATCCTTTATCAGATGATTTTATTATGAACGTGATTTTCAGCTTGTATGGCCAGTTCACTTCAATCAACCCCGTCTGACCTGCATTACTAATGTCAGTCAAGTTTGTCATGCACAGATCAACTTCCCGTGGGCAGTAGAGCAAATCAATTTCCTCCTGTGATGTAAAGGACAGCGACTAACAACGGACAACAATGTCTCGAGACTTCCGTCTTGATATAAATCTAAGAAGTATAAATAAAAAAATAACGATATAACATAGTAAAGACATCAACTAACTTCAACGTTAAGTGTTGCTGCCGTCGATTAAAGTGAAAAACTCTATCGATATTTTGAAAATCGTTATTGTGTTTGCCGGACGGAGACTTTCCTTAGATAAACATTTTTGCTGTCTATTTTCAATATGCGTTTGCTTTCTTGGGTATTAGAAGATCAATGCACATTAAATTATTTTTGATGCCTTGCATGGTACCATTATATCTTAACCTTATAGTTTACTTTATACTGTAAGACTTGGCGCTAAGAAAAACCCGTATCTAAAGTTTTCTAGAAAAAAGAGACCACGAGTCACAAGGTCAAATGCTGGAATTTGCCTCTAGGGAACCATAGTATCCATTCAGTATTTTTTAATTATACAAAACTAAGCAAATAACCAGATTCAGTTGAAATGCAATTTTAACCTAACCGGCAAAACATGATTTCGATTATCATCGGTATCTTTTCTTATAATGATGTCATTCAACGTTTTTAGGTCATCTGACCTATAGTCATCGTGCTTCGGCCTACGTCGAGCGCCGTGCGTAAATTTTTGCATATAAAACGCAACTCCTCCATAACCCTTGAGTGGATTACTTCCATATTTTGTGTGAAACATCATTGGGGAAGGAAATTATATTTTATACAAATGAGTATGGTCTGACTACTAGGGGCAGTCCTACTTATCCTTAACTCTTGTGTGGATTTCATTCATACTTGGTGTGAAATATCACTGGCAAAGGACAATCATATATGATATAAATGAGCCTGGTATGACCCCTGGGGCTGAGAGGTGGGGCTCCAAAAGAGGAATTTTCTTAATTTTAGCTTTAAAATCCTACTCCTCCTTAATCCTTGAGTGGATTAAATCCATATTTGGTGTAAAACATCATTGTGGAAGGATAATCATATTTTTAATGAACGAGTTAGGTCCGACCTATAGAAACAGAGGGGTGGGGCTCAGAAGAGGGAACTTTGATGAAATTTGGCTTTAAAATCCTACTCCTCTTTAACCCTTGAGTGAATTTCATCCATATTTGGTGAAAAACATCATTAGGGAAGGACAATCATATTTCATATAAAGATTTTCTAAAATGGCTGCTGGCCCACTTCCTGTTTTAAGGTTTCGGTCTCCGATCTCAATGAAAATGGTCCATAGGGGTTTTAAGGGATACTGATCAATATGATAAATTTTTTTTTTGAAAGATTGCCGCTAAGCCAACATCCTGTTTACAAATTATCGTCTGCAATTCATTGAATATAAAAGTACCTCAAAAAAAGATGTTCATACACTGTGCAACCGCATTCTTGATTTATTGCAGGTGGGGATGGGGAGGGGACGGGAGAGGGTCGTTAGGGGGATTATGTAAAGGTGTCAATTACAATGAGTACTTGTTTTAGCCTCAAATCATACTCCTCCTTAACCCTTGAGTGAATTTCATCCATATTTGGTGAAAAACATCATTAGGGAAGGACAATCATATTTCATACAAAGATTTTCTAAAATGGCTGCTGGCCCACTTCCTGTTTTAAGGTTTCGGTCTCCGATCTCAATGAAAATGGTCCATAGGGGTTTTAAGGGATACTGATCAATATGATAATTTTTTTTTTTTGAAAGATTGCCGCTACGCCAACATCCTTTTTACAAATTATCGTCTGCAATTCATTGAATATAAAAGTACCTCAAAAAAAGATGTTCATACACTGTGCAACCGCATTCTTGATTTATTGCGGGTGGGGATGGGGAGGGGACGGGAGAGGGTCGTTAGGGGGATTATGTAAAGGTGTCAATTACAATGAGTACTTGTTTTAGCCTCAAATCATACTCCTCCTTAACCCTTGAGTGGATTTCATCCATATTTTGTGTAAAACATCATAGGAGAAGGACTATCATATATTATATAAACGAGTTAGGTCCGACCCCTTGGAACAGAGGTGCGGCTCAGAAGGGGGGACTTTGATGAAATTCGGCTTTAAAAGCCTACTCCTCCTTAACTCTTGAGTGGATTAATGCATCCATATTTTGTGTGAAACATCACTGGAGAAGGACAATCATATTTAATATAAACGTGTTAGGTCCGACCCTTGGGGACTAAGAGCCACGGCTCAGAAGGGGGAACTATAGATGAGGACAATCATATTTTATAAGGTTGAGGTAAGACCCATGGGGATAGACGGCGGGGGTCCAAAATTGGAGCTTTACTGAAATTTGGCTTTAAAATCTGACTCCTCCTTAATCCTTGAATGGGTTACAACCATATATGGACGAAGGGCTACCCAGTTAGTGCAAGAAATGACATTTACCTATTTCAGAAACTTACATATTGAACTAAGGAGTTCCTTGTATTGTTTAAATTAATTGTTTACCGCTACTTTATACTGTGACTTTGTTGTTTTGTGCCATGAGTCAGATGACCGTTAAGGCCCATGGGCCTCTTGTTATCGTTTAATGTTTTAAAAAGCATTGCACGTACACTGATATTATACCAGCGTGTTAGAGTGTCTTTCTGATAATAAATTTAGAATCGTTTGTTAAGTTCGCTTTAATGGCTGGTTATCAGCAGTTTCATGTTTGAAAATACGAAACAACAAAAAGTAGATTTATTTAAAATTACATTGCCGTTGTCTGTCTTGGAAGGTAATGTGATTTTTCGCCAATAGTTTATCGAATAAAGCTTCTGTATCCCGAGGTGGGTTTAACCCTAGCTTAAAGGAAGGAAATAATAGAGAAATCGATCACGAAGACTGTATCAACCATGCTTTATCTCCGTAACACAGTAAATGATTTAGATATACATTGTCTTTTTGTGGTGTGTATAATCTTCTGGATCCTTATACATGACAGAAATACGTCAGAGCAACTCAAAATAATGGACATGTCAATATCACGACATGAACGTGCATCATGGTTGTACCATTGCTATCTGGGGACTTGGTTTACGCCATTCGAGGATTCGGTAATTTTGAATTGACGGACCGGTAAATCAAATGCAAACAAATAAAATGCAATTATAAGTTGTGTCATCATATACCTACTAATGTTATGGAAAAATCCTTTTTTATTTTGCATTCTAAACATTATGCGAAGTTTCACTGATGATGTAACCTTCTTACTTATGTTATTGGTGATATGTATACGTAAGATGATGTTGTACAAAAATAGGATTAAGTCAACTACTACATTATTGAACGAATAATCTACAATACAGAACCAAACCACATCAAACATGTTCATGTATTGCTGAAGTGATGTTTTCTTTATGTTTGTGTGGATTAATTGGAACAACAGTTGAACATTTGATGACATACTCGTGTAATGGGTATTTAATGATGGCGCAACGTCGGTGTGCTAGGGTTAGGGTTAACATTAAGGCAGATTTTTGAAAATGTCCAAGACTGAAATTAACAACAATCATATGAATAAATGATTAAAATTTCCTTTTCTATATTTTGTTTAAATTATTTCACTAAAATATATAATAGTTTATTAGACATTGCAAGACCAGTATAAATACAAGTTAATATTAGGAAATAAGGGACAAGAGACCTCCTTTGAAGATTACAGAGAGCGACACACAACATCATAGCAACAGAGTCAACCATAATTACCTTTTGCATCAGTTTTTCTATGATATAGGGTGGATATCTTTATGTAAAGATAGTAATACGAACCTTTGTTTGTTTGTTTGTTTGATTAATTAACGTCCTATTAACAGCTATGGTCATGTAAGGACGGTCTCACATGTATGTCCTTGGAGTATCGAGAATGGTTCCTTCTTAGCGCTCAGCACGAAAAGATTGGAACGACTCTTTACCCGTATTCAGTATAATATGACCGAGTGGGCTATTTGTTCAGTGACTTTAGCGGCATGCTTCTATGAGATAGCACTATAAAAAGGAGTAGAATTCTTCGTTTACAGCGAGACACAACACGAATACCGCAGCCTCATTCACACACGTCAACATGTTGCACACATGGTAGGTCGCTTTTAAATGAAACTGGTTGTCATTAGGACATAAACTCATTAAACCAAACATGTTTTCTTTATTTTCATACTGATTATTTTTTCAGACATATATGAAACAAATCTGATCATTTTGAGAAAAGCCAAAGCTATCGCGACGTCGTCATGATAAAGACAATGACATTGCGTTTTGATTTTGAAAACATAGTTCATTGATAAATCAACAGAATCGTGCATTAAAAACTATTTTGTCAAGTAGTCTACAAAATTAATAACAAGTAGTAAAATCACTGTGTTTTTTTGTAATTTTATTTGGTTATGAAAAAGATTATGCGCATTATGAAAAAGATTATGCGCATTATTAGTTAATAATGAATGATCTAATACCAAATACTGACATTTGAAATCTGCGATAAAACGCAATAGTGACTACATGCCTTTATAAGAAATGAAGAGGCTATGTACCATTTTACGAGGCCTGTGTGCGATGCTGACAATCCCACAGTTGCTACTCTGTTCAAATCCCACAGTTGCTACTCTGTTCAAAGCTTGATACGACTGGAATCATCAGGCAATCCTTACGAGCCTAGAGTTCGTTGGTGTGGGATGACAACGCCAAATTAGTAAAAATTCTGGTCCCTGGTGAACGACAAAGCTTAATTCAAAATTGCTTTGGTATAAATACACAAAATAACCTTTATAAGAGGTAGATGAAGGTCATAGAAACAGAAATAAAACAATTTGAATACATTTCTTTAAAAATAGAAAGGTAAGGAATGTTCAATATATTTATTGCTAAAACATATACAAAAAATTGTACATTCTTAGAAAAAAGATATACATAATTAATGTAAATATTTTTCAAATTAATCTTTGTATCAAGTCAGACTTGCACAATATTTTTAACGTTCTTATTAACTTTTATTTGTATGTATTGTTTGAAACATTTTAATAACTGTACGAACTGAATTAAGCATTTATACTCATGTATGTGTTTAAGGAAATAGACTTTGGTTGGTTGATTAATTAACAGCCAGGATCATGTAGAGACGGCATCCCATGTATGCGTTGTGTAGCGTGTGTGAGCTGCGTGTTTTGGGAGACATAATTTTTGCGGCATATAGTAGAATGTTGGTCCTTTTGTGCTATATTGCTGAAGCAAATTGTCGAAGACAACAAGTAACACATTCCACCGGTCACATTATATTGACAACCGACGAACTAGTCATCCCTCTCCCTTTATGCTGAGTGCTACGCAGGAGCAACTGTACATGGACTAACACCGCGGCCCCGACCCCCGGTAGTTTCTTAAGAGTACTATCACTTGTAAAGACCTAGATGTATCTCGACCAGAGGACAGAACCCAGAGCCTACAAATGTACCTCACAGGGGCGAGCGCTGAACAGAAAGCCAAAAGTGAGGCGGTGCCAAGGGAGACATTAGGAAGAAGAAAGTAAGTTAGGAAGAAGATAAAAGATGAGATCCTTAATTTAGCCGCCTTTTACGACCATTCAATAGTAACAATAATAATTCTAACGCCTTGTGTATAGAAGATTGAGTCATGGCTAGAATTTCGACCCGGTCATTGGTTAGCCCGTAAAATATTTATTTCATAATCAAAAATGTTTTCCGTCAGGTAATTATAAATTTGCAAATGCAGATTGATATTTTGAACCTAAATTGCAATCTGCATTTGCGAATTTTGATAATCGATAAGTAAAAACATGAGAATCACACGATTTTATTTTTCAAAATGGCTACCCTGGTTCGACTTTTAGCTGAAGGACTCAATAACTAACATATATTCAGCTGTTTTAATAAACCATTACAAAACGTTTAACTATTATGATCTCTTATAACACAATTATGCGTGTCACAGTGATTAAATAAACTTTGGAACCTAGTTAGTGGTCGACTGTTGAATATACATTCAGGTAGCAATTTTTTATTGCTTTTCCATAACCAAATAGTTATCTAAGTTTATAACCATGCAATATGCGTTCCGGAAAATGGACATGCGGCTATGGCTTGATAATAATAATGCTTAAATATGATTATCTGGAATAAGTGACATTTCTCGATGCACGAGTATCAAGTTCACATGAATCAGCGGTCCAGTAGGTTTTGTCGCAAGGTCATGAATACAGAGTGATTGGTTAGCTGTGCACTTCATTCCAACTCTACGTGTGGGAAACATCTACGAACAAATACGCGCAATTTCGAGCGTTTTGTCATCTAAAGAACCTTATTACGTTTCAGGATGGTTGTTTAAGTAAATTAATATCTATACGACATCAATCGTAGATTGCTAGGATGCAATTGATGAATCAGGGCGAATGCCAATGGAGCGGTTCTGCATTGTTTTATCGTCATAATGCCCTGCAGTCAATTATCTGGACGTCTTAGGGGATAGGTTTGTATATTTGGTTATGGAATACCGTAAATCACTCATTTATTAATACTTTCTCTCCTGCATCGGTTTGCATAAGACTTAGTGTATAACAAATAGTATCTCAATTTGTATGCCTGATGTATCGCTGCGGTCGGGAAATCGGTCAGTCACGTTATGCATTGTTTGGGCAAACTCATGCATTACTATGAATGTCTCATTTATTGAGAGTCTAGTTACATTGGAAATGTATCAGAATTCATCATGCACAAAGTGCAATTGTAAAAGCATATAAAACAGCTTGGTAATCGCGATCCATAAATAAACCTAAAATGTTTTAACAAATGAGGAAATTAAGCAGTATTATATCAAAGCCCACTTTTTATTAAGCCATTTTAACGAGTTTGGATGAGCACGGGTAATCATAGATTATCGTTTAGAACGCCAATGAACTTAAAATGTTTCAATAAGCAATTACATTAACTGTCTCGTTAACCATTTCCAGAAACAAAGACATTGTCTATATACATTTAGCGGGATCTGATATATGCCTTTAGTTAAGAATTAACGTGAATATATTTTTTTATGTTATGAAGATATAACACAGAAATCTGAGTATACGCCAAATATCCGCGAAATGATTTATAATGAGAGTACACTCAGAATTTGTGTTATATCTCCATAATATAAAAACATATATTCAAGTTAATCCACTAAAGAGAATCTTTTCAAAAATTACAAATTAATTTTGGGACTTTCTTCTATGAAATCATTTTACAAACAGCGACGTCATTGTTTCCTCTATGGACGAATAAAGCATTTTTTAGCCAATTGAAATGCCCGTTACAAAAACAAGAGGCCCATGGGCCTTAACGGTCATCTAACTCATTGCACAAAACAACAAAGTCACAATATAAAGTATTGGTTAACGATTAATATAAACAATACAAGGAACTCCTTAGTTGAATATGTAAGTTTCTGAAATAGGTAAATGTCATTTGTTGAACAATCTTGGTAGCCCTTCATC
Source organism: Argopecten irradians (assembly GCF_041381155.1). Taxonomy (NCBI): domain Eukaryota; kingdom Metazoa; phylum Mollusca; class Bivalvia; order Pectinida; family Pectinidae; genus Argopecten; species Argopecten irradians. Next base: position 12,720,116 of record NC_091144.1, read on the forward strand.
CATATATGGTTGTAACACATTCACGGATTAATATAAGGAGGAGTCTGATTTTAAAGCCAAATTTCAATCGACAGTCGAATTGGATGTCATGTTCGCGAAATTTTCTTCAATTAAAACCCATATAGATTTTCCTATAGACTTGTGTTATAGCAGTTATCACTCGATCAATGGAAATGTCTGTTATAAGTCATACATGTGCATGGTGATAGAAAATCAGTTTTATCCACTTAATAGCGGGCATTCTGGCCTACATCACAATGTTACTTCATATGAATGTATTTTTTACCATACTGCATCATCAACAAACTACAAAAGATCCATGTATCTGCATTGGCCCTGCTTACACAGAAGGCCGTCCTTAAATGACCTTGGCGGTTAATAGGAAAATAATAAAACAAACCAAAGGACTATAACTATATGGTTTGGGCCTTTATGGCCCCCAATCCGTCAAATTTTCAAAACTGTTATTTAGTATACAAATTATTGGATTTGACATTTGATTCTTGGATTTGATATTAAGTACACCCCTAACTTAATAGTAAAGATAGTTCTCTTATTTGGCAATTCTAGTTACCACACTAACCACCCGCAATATGCATAAATCATGAAAATGTTTTTGTTTTAGAAACAATAGAGCACATCCTTGAACAAACTTTTTTTCCCAAGATATATATTGGAAGTGCATATGTTCAAGGATGCGCTCTATAGTTTTATAGACAAAAACTTAGCCAAACAAAACAGTCATTATGTTTGAATCAGAGACGTACAAAATGTTTTAAATACAAAAAATTAATCACTTAATGTCAGTTTTGAAAATTTCGTGGATTTGGGGGGCAAAAAGGGAAACCATACATAGTCCTGTAACTAATTGTTATTACAATATACCTTGTGTTGTACCTATGTTTGTGACACTGAGTCTGTAACTATGTCGAGACCGATGTCGATAAAAATGATACCAAACCAAATAAAATGTCTGTTTTGTCTGTTTTTACTTCAAGTTTTTATTATTTGTCCAATACAATGACCTTGGGCCATGCTAGATTCCATAATTGTTTTCGTCAGCAGATGAACATTGAATCATGACATGATACATACGTGACGGAGAGCACATAACACGTGCGACCCCCAACACAGATGTCCATTAAGGAAAGGTTCGCTACGTCCATTATCCTTTGTAAATTAACGTTGTGAAACACTTGCCACCTACTTAGTTCCTGGTTGTGCCAATATCTATCCAATTGCGATATCCAATGGATGTTTGGCAGACAAACCATCGATTCATTTCTCTAGCGATCACATCAAAAGACAATGCGAATTGACATTGTACCTTTTTACTTAAGGCGTAAGAATTGTACCTGCTGTTCATGTTGCATGATCGTACAAAATGACTAAATTGTGGATATTATATTTTCTCTTTTTCCAAACATCTCCCTTGACACCACCTCACTTTTAACCTTCGGTTGAGCGCTCGTCCCCTGTGTTGAAGGCTTTGGGTTCTGTCTTAAAAGTGGTAGTTTCTCCTGCTGCTAAGCGCTCATTCTTTTTCGGTGTTGTCGGTATAGCTCTGCTCTTGAACAGGTTACGAAAACTGCATTGAATAGAAAGCTATCTTTTCGGACTCTCTACGAGTCCTTCAACGTTTGTATTAAAAAATATCTAAAAAGACTTTTTATACATTTTTTTTATTCGAATACTTCAAATGTCTAGTGAGATCTAAATTGCTAACGTGTAGCTGCTGAGTAGTGAGGATCTCTCTATATATCATGCACGTAATTTTTCTTCTTTTTATTGCACAGTGCGGATTTTAAACATATCCGAGATAAATGCTTCCATGTCGTAAGCTATCTTTTCGGACTCTCTACGAGTCCTTCAACGTTTGTATTAAAACAAATTCTAAATAGACTTTTTATACATTTTTTATTCGAATACTTCAAATGTCTAGTGAGATCTAAATTGCTAACGTATTGCTGCTGAGTAGTGAGGATCTCCCTATATATCATGCACGTGATTTTCTTCATTTTATTGCACAGTGCGGATTTTAAACATATCCGAGATAAATCATTCCGTGTCGTTACATGTCATGTAACGGAAGACTTATCGCCGCCTTCCATTTCTACAATATTTGTTTGTATTAATAAAAGTGCCTATTTATTCTTAACTGAAGCGATAACTTACAATGTTTTAAATGCCATCGGGAAAATACACTTTTTTAAGCATAAAACACGTTTATAGAAGACGTAAGTTATTTAAAATAGATGTGTCTTGATATTTTTTCTCATATTCATGTAGACTAGTGTGGCCAAAGTTGACCCAGTGACCTGTCTAGCTTCGAACGAGACAGCAAATGCATTGGACAACGGAGGCAATTATCATACACAAAAATAAATCACTTATACTCTGATTGATATGGTAGCTTAGATGGTAATTTTCAACTATATATGATATTTCAACACACGCAACTCCTAGATGGTCTGTCTTTTCCTATTCAATGAACTCCATTAGACACAACCCATATAATCTTTATCTTTGTGTTGTTGATGTATAAATAATGACTTCAGTGGTATATAGATACTTGACATGCAAACATACTTGTTATAGACTCGGACAAAGAACTCTAGGGGACAATATATTCTTCATCATATGCTGTGAACAGTCTGTGTCTGGCTGTGACGTTTCATTGAAAAGTGAAATTATTCGTAGCAGGACAGTAATTGACTGCTTCATCTAACACAACGCATCCCTGTCGAGTTCTAAATGAAAGTAGACTAGATCAATGCCTTCCTTCGCATACCATCAAACTTGGATATGTCTTTGAGTTGACATCTGTGACTATTTTTGGATCAAGTTTAGATGCTATCGCTTGGAAACGTCACGGCATAGTTAATAAATAAAATGTTTTGACCTTTTTCGATCCGTCTAACAAGCTTGACAAATAGATGTACGTATAAAGAATCCAAATAAGGTTAATAGGATTGGGGATTAAAAAGAACCTTCATAACTCATCATCTAATAATAGTAAATGAATTCTTCTCTTACGTCGGCGCAGTTGGTTCCTATTGTCCTACGCTCCATGATCGTACACTGACAGCAATATGCTGTGTGCGGTAGAGGTTTGCTTTTAGATAATGTGGTTTATGTTGTGTGACCTTGCACGTGATATGGTAGGACTTTTGCCTTTGTCTAGTATGTATTATACAACATAATTTGTTTACACCAATCTATATATGAGGAAATATAATATTTTCAACCATTATTCCTATCGTTCAATAAAACTTATATTGTTATATTGTACAGTTCGAAGTGATATTGCACGCTTCCATGGAAACGTTATATTGCAAGGTTCGAGATGTTATATTGCACGGCTTTAGGAACACCTCGCTGTTGTTGTCTAGTTATGTAGAAAACTTCCGAGGAATCGCGCGTAACAGTAAGTAACGTTATCACAAAGGTTCACGCACAATTTCGTGCTAGCTTTTTAGATCTCGGATCGACAACGTCATGTAGACGTTTATCGAGTAGAGGACGGACACGACGAATGTATTAAATATCCGCCAATCTTCAATAGGATTTAAAGCGTTTCCGTACGGCATGGTGTTGATGATTATCGTATTTGTTAATAAAAATATTCAACTGAAAACCTGATGATTATGTAATAAAACAAATATTCCATGGATTACTGAGCTCTTGTTCATGATATTTACCCCTCGGTGATGGTATTCAACAAATGTAGTATTGCTCTTTGCCTTCGGCCTCGTGCAATATAACATTTTGTTGATTACCATCACCTCGGGTTAAATATTCTGAACTAGAACACAGTAACCCATGAAATATTTGTTTATGATAACATAGGTTATCTTACCAAAGTTTACAGCTAATTTTAGCCCATGCAAGAACAGGCATACATCGCCCGTGCTGGTAGGGAGTTACACACATGCTTTTCCTATGGCATGATATCGTAAAAGGCGACTTAATTTAGGATATTGTATTTTTTTACGGAACTTTGTCTTCCTTACTGACTTTCTTCTGGTTCTGTCCCCTGGCCGAGACACGCCATAGTCTATAAAAATGGTAGTATCTGCTCCCACTTTGTGTTCAGCCTTCAGGGTGAGACGACTGGTTTGTCCGTTGTCGGTATGATGTGACTGGGTGAGGAGTGTTGTTCGACGTTTTCAGCGGCATGCTTCACTTAAACATCAATTTTATTGGAAGGTGACACAACACGAACATTCCGCAGCCTACCAACCCATACACACATTCACAGACCGCACTGTGTTTTTGTATTTGAAAATAATTTTAATCCTTTGTTCACGTGTCATGTTATAAAGTGAAGTGTTCAGATACTAATCAACAACCTTGCACTATAAGCTTTCAACCAGGTTCTCACAACAACAAGATAACATATATCTGCTGCTAGTAATTTTCATGCAATGAGATTAAAATAGGAACCTTATAACCACTCCGTTCAAACGTAGTTATGATAAGGATCTATATGATAACGTAGTGATAATAAGGAGCTATATGTTAACGTAGTGATAATAAGGAGCTATATGATAACGTAGTGATAATAAGGAGCTATATGTTAACGTAGTGATAATAAGGAGCTATATGTTAACGTAGTGATAATAAGGAGCTATATGATAACGTAGTGATAATAAGGAGCTATATGTTAACGTAGTGATAATAAGGAGCTATATGATAACGTAGTGATAATAAGGAGCTATATGTTAACGTAGTGATAATAAGGAGCTATATGTATAACGCTAGTGATAATTAAGGAAGCTCAAAACACAATTATGAAACACGTAGAGGAGCTCATATGTTAACAAGGCATAGATGACTGACAATAAAGGAGCCCATAATATGTAGCTAAAGGATAACGTAGTGATCAAATAATGGAGCTATAGGGTAACAACGTAGTGGATAATAAGGAGCTCTATATGTTAACGTAGTGATAATACAGGAGCTATATGATAACGTAGTGATATATTAAGCGAGCTATATGATAAACGACAAGTGATAACTACACACACAGGACCGCTAATATTAACGTAGTGAATCGATAAGGGAGCTATATAATGAACGTAGTGATTAATAAGGAGCTATATGATAACGTAAAGTGGATAATAAGGAGCAATATTTAAACGTAGTGGATATATAAAGTGCAGCTATATAGGATATCAGTAAGTGTGATAAATACGGAGCAGCTATAATGATCCAAACAAGTGATCCCCACAGCTAAAAGTTTAACGTAGTGATAATAAGGAGCTATATGATAAACGTGAGTGATAAAGCCACGAATAGGAGCGTATTTTTGTTAAACGTAGTGATAATAAGGAGCCTATAATGATTTACAGTAGTGATATAAACAAGGAGCTATAATGTTAACCGTAGTGATAAATAAGGAGCTATATTGATAACGTAGTGTGATAACGTAAGGAGCTCATATGTATAACGTAGTGATAATAAGGAAGCAATATATGATAACGTAGTGATAATAAGGAGCTATATGGTTAACGTAGTGAAAAAAAACATCTAGGAGTAAGCCTAATATAAGTTAACGTAGTGATAATAAGGAGCTATAAGATAACGTAGTGACTTAATAAGGAGCTATATGACTTAAGCGTAGTGATAATAAGGAGTCTATATGCGTAAGTAGTGATAATACGGAGCTATATGATTAACGTAGTTGAATAATAAGGAGCTATATTATACCGTATTGAAATTAAGGAAGCTATATGATCAGTAGTGATATAAGGACTGCTACGTAGTTTACGTTGTTATAATAAGGAGCTATATGACTTTAACGTAGGTGATAATATAAGGAGAGCTATATGTTACCCGTAGTGATAATATAGGAGCTACTAACATTACGTAGTGATAATAAGGAGAGCTAGAGCTATAACGTATGATAATAAGGAGCTATATGATAACGTAGTGATAATAAGGGCATATATGTTTAAACGTTAGTCGTTTTTAAGGAGCTCAAACAGCAACGTAGTGACCTAATAGGAAGCTACCCCGTGGTGAAAAGAAACACCCGTAGTGTAATAAGGAGCCGATGACTGTTAACATAACGGATAACGTAGTGATAATAAGGAGCTATATGATAACGTAGTGATGAATAAGGAGCTATATGATAACGTAGTGATAATAAGGAGCTATATGATAACGTAGTGATAATAAGGAGCTATATGATAACGTAGTGATAATGATATAATAAGGAGCTATATGATAACGTAGTGATAATAAGGAGCTATATGATAACGTAGTGATAATAAGGAGCTATATGATAACGTAGTGATAATAAGGAGCTATATGTTTAACGTAGTGATAATAAGGAGCTATATGATAACATAGTGATAATAAGGAGCTATATGAATGATAACGTAGTGATAATAAGGAGCTATATGATAAACGTAGTGATAATAAGGAGCTATATGTTAACTGATAATAAGGAGTCTATAATGTTAAACGTAGTGATAATAAGGAGCTATATGATAACATAAGTATAATGCTATATGATAACGTAGTGATAATAAGGAGCTATATGTTAACGTAGTGATATAAGGAGCTTTATGTTACAACGTGTAAGTGATAATAAGGAGCTATATGATAATAGTGATAGGGAGCTATATGATAACGTAGTGATAATAAGAGCTATATGATAACGTAGTGATAATAAGTTAACTATATGATAACGTAGTGATAATAAGGAGCTATATGATAACGTAGTGATAATAATGAGCTATATGATAACGTAGTTGATAATAAGGACGCTATATTGTTAAGGTAGTTGATAATAAGGAACTATATGATAACGTATGTGATAATCAATGGAGCTTATGCTACGTAGTAATAATAAAGCTATTGATAAGTAGTGAAAATAAAGGAATATGTTAACGAAGGATCTATATTTTAACGTAGTGATAATAAGGAGCTATATGTTAAACGTAGTGATAATAAGGATCTATATGATAACGTAGTGATAATAAGGAGTTATATGATAAACGTACGTGATAATAAGGAGGCTAATATATTAACGTAGTGATAATAAGGAGCAATCTGTTTTTTTTTTTTTTTATAAAATATATTTTTTTTTTTTTTTTTTATGTTAACTTTTTTAGTGATAATTACGGAGCTTTTTTTTAAACGTAGTGATAATGCTTTATGTTAACGTAGTGATAATAAGGAGCTATATTGTAACGTAGTGATACAAATAAGGAGCTATTATGTTAACGTAGTGATAATAAGGAGCGTATATGTTATCGTGAGTGATAATTAAGGATCTATATTTTAACGTAGTGATAATAAGGAGCTATATGTTAACGCAAGTCATAATAAGGAGCTATATGTTAACCGTAGTGATAATAAGGATCTATATGTTTACGTAGTGATAATAAGGAGCTAATATGTTTAACGAAGTCAATAAATAAGGAGCCAATATGTTAACGTAGTGATAATAAGGAGCTAATATGTTAACGTAGTAGTGATAATAAGGGAGCTATTATGAATAAACGTAGTGATAATAAGGGAGCTTATATGATTAACGTTAGTGATAATAAGAGATATATATGATAACGTAGTGATAATAAGGAGCTATATGTTAAAACGTGAGTGATAATCAGGAGATATATGATGATATACGTAGTATAAATAAGGAGCTATCATGATAACGTTAGTGATAATAAGGAGCTATATGATAACGTAGTGAGATAATAAGGAGCTATATATATGTTAAAAACGTAAGTGATAATAAGGAGCTATATGATACAGTAGTGATAATAAGGAGCTCTATGATAACGTAGTGATAATAAGGAGCTATATGTTCAAACGTTTGTGATAATAAGGAGCTATATGATAACATAGTGAGAGCTAAGGAGCTATAGTGATTAACGTAGTGATAATAAGGAGCCTGTATATGATAACGTAGTGATAATAAGGAGCTATATGATAAGTAGTGATAATAGGAGCTATATGATAACGTAGTGATAATAAGGAGCTATATGATAACGTTAGATAATAAGGCAGCTATGTGACTAACGTAGTGATATAAGGAGCCATATATAACATAGTGATAATAAGGAGCTATATGATAACGTAGTGATAATAAGGAGCTATATGTTAACGTAAGTGATAATAAGGAGCTATATGATAATCGTAGTGATAATAAGGAGCGATATGATAACGTAGTGATAATAAGGAGCTATATGTTAACGTAGTGATAATAAGGAGCTATGTGTTAACGTAGTGATAATCTAAGGAGCTATATGTTAACGTAGTGATAATAAGCGAGCTATATGTTAACGTAGTGATAATAAGGGAGCTATAATGATAACGTAGTGATAATAAGGAGCTATATGATAACGTAGTGATAATAAGGTAGCTATATTGAAACATAGTGATAATAAGGAGCTATCTGATAATAGGATAATAAGGAGCTATATGTTAACGTAGTGATAAAAAGGAGCTCATATGAATAACGTAGTGATTAATAAGGAGGCTATATGTTAACGTAGTGAGTAATAAGGAGCTATAGTGAAAACGTAAGTGATAATAAGGAGCTATTATGATAACCGTAGTGATAATAAGGAGCTATATGATAACGTAGTGATAATTAAGGGAGCTATATGTTTAACGTAGTGATAATAAGGAGCTATATGATAACGTAAGAGTGATAATAAGGGAGCACATAATCGACGTAGAGTGAAAATAAGGAGCCATATGATAACGTAGTGATAATAAGGAGCTATATGTTAAACGTAGTGATAATAAGGAGCTATATGTTAACGTAGTGAATAATAAAGGAGCTGTTATGATAACGTAGTGATAATAAGGAGCTATATGATAACGTAGTGATAAAAGGAGCATATATGTTAACGTAGTGATATATAAGGTGCTTAACGATAACGTAGTGAATAATAAAGGATTTGATTAACTAGGATATATAAGGAGCTATACGTGACGTGTGATAATAAGGAGCTATATGATAAAATAAGTAATAACGTGGGGAGGATATATGATAATCGAAGTGTGATAATAAGGAGCTATTGATAACGTAGTGATAATAAGGAGCTATAAGATAACGTAGTGATAATAAGGAGCTATATGATAACGTAGTGATAATAAGGTGCTATATGCATAACGTAGTGATAATAAGGAGCTATATGTTAACTAGTGATAATAAGGGAGATATGTTAATTTTTAACGTAAGGTGATAATAAGGAGCTATAGTGATAACCACGTAGTGATAATAAGGAGGCTATATGATTAACGTAGTGATTAATAAGGAGCTATATGTTTAAAACGTAGTGATAATAGGAGCTATAGTTAACGTAGTGATAATAAGGAGCATATATGATAACGTAGTGATAATAAGGAGCTATATTTAGCTATATAAACGTAGTGATAATAAGGAGCTATATGTTAACGTAGTGATAATAAGGAGCTATATGATAACGTAGTGATAATAAGGAGCTATATGATAACGTAGTGATAATAAGGAGCTATATGATTACGTAACGTAGTGATATAATAAGGAGCTATATGTTAACGTAGTGATAATTAGTTAACCGTAGCTATATGATAAACGTAGTGATAATAAGGAGCTATATGTTAACGTAGTGATAATAAGGAGCTATATGATAACGTAGTGATAATAAGGAGCTATATGATAACGTAGTGATAATAAGGAGCTATATGATAACGTAGTGATAATAAGGAGCTATATGTTAACGTAGTGATAATAAGGAGCTATATGTTAACGTAGTGATAATAAGGAGCTATATGTTAACGTAGTGATAATAAGGAGCTATATGATAACGTAGTGATAATAAGGAGCTATATGTTAACGTAGTGATAATAAGGAGCTATATGTTAACGTAGTGATAATAAGGAGCTATATGATAACGTAGTGATAATAAGGAGCTATATGATAACGTAGTGATAATAAGGAGCTATATGATAACGTAGTGATAATAAGGAGCTATATGATAACGTAGTGATAATAAGGAGCTATATGATAACGTAGTGATAATAAGGAGCTATATGTTAACGTAGTGATAATAAGGAGCTATATGTTAACGTAGTGATAATAAGGAGCTATATGATAACGTAGTGATAATAAGGAGCTATATGTTAACGTAGTGATAATAAGGAGCTATATGATAACGTAGTGATAATAAGGAGCTATATGATAACGTAGTGATTAATAAGGAGCTATATGTTAACGTAGTGATAATAAGGAGCTATATGATAACGTAGTGATAATAAGGAGCTATATGTTTAATGTTAACGTAGTGATAATAAGGAGCTATATGTTAACGTAGTGATAATAAGGAGCTATATGTTAACGTAGTGATAATAAGGAGCTATATGATAACGTAGTGATAATAAGGAGCTATATGATAACGTAGTGATAATAAGGAGCTATATGATAACGTAGTGATAATAAGGAGCTATATGTTAACGTAGTGAAATAATAAGGAGCTATATGTTAACGTAGTGATTAATAAGGAGCTATATGTTAACGTAGTGATATTAAGGAGCTATATGATAAACGTAAGTGATAAGGACTATATGATTACGTAGTGATAATAAGGAGCTATATGAAACGTGTGATAATAACGTTAGTGATAATAAGGAGCTATATGTAACGTAGTGATAATAAGGAGCTATATGTTAACGTATATGATAATAGCTATATGTTAACGTAGTGATAATAAGGAGTATATATGTTAACGTAGTGATAATAAGGAGCTTTACGATAAAAAATATAACTAAAATAAGGAGCTATAGTGTATATAATATAAGGAGGAGCTACGTAGTGATTAAGGAGCTATATGTTAGTGATAATTGTTAACGTAGTGATAATAAGGAGCTATATGTTAACGTAGTGTGATAATAAGGACTGAGTATAGGTTTAACGTAGTGATAATAAGGAGCTATATGTTAACGTAGTGATAATAAGGAGCTTATTTGATACGTAGTGTAATAAGGAGCTATATGTTAACGTTAGTGATAATAAGGAGCTATATGTTAACGTAGTGATAATAAGGAGCTATATGATAACGTAGTGATAATAAGGAGCTATATGTTAACGTAGTGATAATAAGGAGCTATATGTTAACGTAGTGATAATAAGGAGCTATATGTTAACGTAGTGATAATAAGGAGCTATATGATAACGTAGTGATAATAAGGAGCTATATGATAACGTAGTGATAATAGGAGCTATATGATAACGTAGTGATAATAAGGAGCTATATGATAACGTAGTGATAATAAGGAGCTATATGATAACGTAGTGATAATAAGGAGCTATATGTTAACGTAGTGATAATAAGGAGCTATATGATAACGTAGTGATAATAAGGAGCTATATGTTAACGTAGTGATAATAAGGAGCTATATGATAACGTAGTGATAATAAGGAGCTATATGTTAACGTAGTGATAATAAGGAGCTATATGTTAACGTAGTGATAATAAGGAGCTATATGATAACGTAGTGATAATAAGGAGCTATATGTTAACGTAGTGATAATAAGGAGCTATATGATAACGTAGTGATAATAAGGAGCTATATGTTAACGTAGTGATAATAAGGAGCTATATGATAACGTAGTGATAATAAGGAGCTATATGTTAACGTAGTGATAATAAGGAGCTATATGATAACGTAGTGATAATAAGGAGCTATATGTTAACGTAGTGATAATAAGGAGCTATATGATAACGTAGTGATAATAAGGAGCTATATGTTAACGTAGTGATAATAAGGAGCTATATGATAACGTAGTGATAATAAGGAGCTATATGATAACGTAGTGATAATAAGGAGCTATATGTTAACGTAGTGATAATAAGGAGCTATATGATAACGTAGTGATAATAAGGAGCTATATGTTAACGTAGTGATAATAAGGAGCTATATGTTAACGTAGTGATAATAAGGAGCTATATGTTAACGTAGTGATAATAAGGAGCTATATTTAACGTAGTGATAATAAGGAGCTATATGTTAACGTAAAGTGATAATTAAGGTATTGTTAACGTGGTGGATAATAAGGAGGCTATATGTATAACGTAGTGAAAATAAGGAGCTATATTTTAACGTAGTGATAATTTATTGTTTGTAGTATCTACGGGGCGTGTGCATATATGTTATATATCAAAACCCCAAAAATATCTTTCAAAGATATTAATTTACAATATCCTGTAAACCAAAGGAAATCCTTGATCAGTCACAGTGTATTATGTATAATTAGTTTTCAATGATATAATTTTCTTCCTTATCTTGATTTTGACTACACACTATTAAGTTTCATGTGTTATATGATATATGCCAGTAATTCGACATGGAATTTAGTCTATATACACAGGTATGTAGATGGAATGTATTGTATAGTTTCAGTGCTTTCAAGCATAACAATATAATGCCAACCTTTTGTATAACGGTCTACAGATTTGTTCCGCACACAATAAAATACTAATCCTATTAAATACATGCATGTTTAAAATAGTACAAGATTAATGAGATTATTAGCCGCACCCCCCCCCCCCCCCCATCGGAATCCCCTCCACCGTCTAGATCCGCTTCCAAATTGTCATGGTAACCCCCCCCACGAGTCCCCCCCCCCCCCCCCCCACATAGATAGAGTTACCCCCCCCCCCCCCCTAATGGTGAAAACAACCGCTAGATCAATATTAGTCGGACATGTGACTGACCTATTTAAATTCACGTGTACGTTCCTGTTTAATATTTACACATTTTTCAAATAACAAACATTGGTATACAATACACACGTGTTTATAATGTAGACACATTGATAGAGGTTACCATGGTTTTCTGTCATAACTTGTGTGAGTACACTAAACAACTTACGCTGGTCCCCTGTGTGAGTACACTAAACAACTTACGCTGGTCCCCTGTGTGAGTACACTAAACAACTTACGCTAGTCCCCTGTGTGAGTACACTAAACAACTTACGCTGGTCCCCTGTGTGAGTACACTAAACAACTTACGCTGGTCCCCTGTGTGAGTACACTAAACAACTTACGCTGGTCCCCTGTGTGAGTACACTAAACAACTTACGCTGGTCCCCTGTGTGAGTACACTAAACAACTTACGCTGGTCCCCTGTGTGAGTACACTAAACAACTTACGCTGGTCCCCTGTGTGAGTACACTAAACAACTTACGCTGGTCCCCTACGCTGGTCCCCTGTGTGAGTACACTAAACAACTTACGCTGGTCCCCTGTGTGAGTACACTAAACAACTTACGCTGGTCCCCTGTGTGAGAGTACACTAAACAACTTACGCTGGTCCCCTGTGTGAGTACACTAAACAACTTACGCTAGTCCCCTGTGTGAGTACACTAAACAACTTACGCTAGTCCCCTGTGTGAGTACACTAAACAACTTACGCTGGTCCCCTGGGTGAGTACACTAAACAACTTACGCTGGTCCCCTGTGTGAGTACACTAAACAACTTACGCTGGTCCCCTGGGTGAGTACACTAAACAACTTACGCTGGTCCCCTGTGTGAGTACACTAAACAACTTACGCTAGTCCCCTGTGTGAGTACACTAAACAACTTACGCTGGTCCCCTGTGTGAGTACACTAAACAACTTACGCTGGTCCCCTGGGTGAGTACACTAAACAACTTACGTTGGTCCCCTGTGTGAGTACACTAAACAACTTACGCTGGTCCCCTGTGTGAGTACACTAAACAACTTACGCTGGTCCCCTGTGTGAGTACACTAAACAACTTACGCTAGTCCCCTGTGTGAGTACACTAAACAACTTACGCTAGTCCCCTGTGTGAGTACACTAAACAACTTACGCTGGTCCCCTGTGTGAGTACACTAAACAACTTACGCTGGTCCCCTGGGTGAGTACACTAAACAACTTACGCTGGTCCCCTGTGTGAGTACACTAAACAACTTACGCTGGTCCCCTGTGTGAGTACACTAAACAACTTACGCTGGTCCCCTGGGTGAGTACACTAAACAACTTACGCTGGTCCCCTGTGTGAGTACACTAAACAACTTACGCTAGTCCCCTGTGTGAGTACACTAAACAACTTACGCTGGTCCCCTGTGTGAGTACACTAAACAACTTACGCTGGTCCCCTGTGTGAGTACACTAAACAACTTACGCTGGTCCCCTGTGTGAGTACACTAAACAACTTACGCTGGTCCCCTGTGTGAGTACACTAAACAACTTACGCTGGTCCCCTGTGTGAGTACACTAAACAACTTACGCTAGTCCCCCTGTGTGAGTACACTAAACAACTTACGCTGGTCCCCTGTGTGAGTACACTAAACAACTTACGCTAGTCCCCTGTGTGAGTACACTAAACAAATTACGCTGGTCCCCTGGGTGAGTACACTAAACAACTTACGCTGGTCCCCTGTGTGAGTACACTAAACAACTTACGCTGGTCCCCTGTGTGAGTACACTAAACAACTTACGCTAGTCCCCTGGGTGAGTACACTAAACAACTTACGCTGGTCCCCTGTGTGAGTACACTAAACAACTTACGCTGGTCCCCTGTGTGAGTACACTAAACAACTTACGCTGGTCCCCTGTGTGAGTACACTAAACAACTTACGCTGGTCCCCTGTGTGAGTACACTAAACAACTTTACGCTGGTCCCCTGGTTGAGTACGCTAAACAACTTGTAAACAACTTACGCTGGTCCCCTCTGTGAGTACACTAAACAACTTACACTAGTCCCCTGTGTGAGTACACTAAACAACTTACGCTGGTCCCCTGTGTGAGTACACTAAACAACTTACGCTAGTCCCCTGTGTGAGTACACTAAACAACTTACGCTAGTCCCCTGTGTGAGTACACTAAACAACTTACGCTAGTCCCCTGTGTGAGTACACTAAACAACTTACGCTAGTCCCCTGTGTGTGAGTACACTAAACAACTTACGCTGGTTCCCTGGGTGAGTACACTAAACAACTTACGTTGGTCCCCTGTGTGAGTACACTAAACAACTTTCGCTGGTCCCCTGTGTGAGTACACTAAACAACTAAACTTACGCTGGTCCCCTGTGTGAGTACACTAAACAACTTACGCTGGTCCCCTGTGTGAGTACACTAAATTAACTCTACAACTTACGCTGGTCCCCTGTGTGAGTACACTAAACAACTTACGCTGGTCCCCTGGGTGAGTACGCTATGGTCCCATGGGTGAGTACACTTAACAACTTACGCTAGTCCCCTGTGTGAGTACACTAAACAACTTACGGCTGGTCCCCTGTGTGAGTACACTAAACAACTTACGCTGGTCCCCTGTGTGAGTACACTAAACAACTTACGCTGGTCCCCTGTGTGAGTACACAAAACAACTTACGCTGGTCCCCTGTGTGAGTACACTAAACAACTTACGCTGGTCCCCTGTGTGAGTACACTAAACAACTTACGCTGGTCCCCTGTGTGAGTACACTAAACAACTTACGCTGGTCCCCTGTGTGAGTACACTAAACAACTTACGCTGGTCCCCTGTGTGAGTACACTAAACAACTTACGTTGGTCCCCTGTGTGAGTACACAAACAACTTACGCTGGTCCCCTGTGTGAGTACACTTAAACAACTTACGCTGGTCCCCTGTGTGAGTACACTAAACAACTTACGCTGGTCCCCTGTGTGAGTACACTAAACAACTTACGCTAGTCCCCTGTGTGAGTACACTAAACAACTTACGCTGGTCCCCTGTGTGAGTACACTAAACAACTTACGCTAGTCCCCTGTGTGAGTACACTAAACAACTTACGCTGGTCCCCTGGGTGAGTACACTAAACAACTTACGCTGGTCCCCTGGGTGAGTACACTAAACAACTTACGCTGGTCCCCTGGGTGAGTACAGTAAACAAATTACGCTGGTCCCCTGTGTGAGTACACTAAACAACTTACGCTGGTCCCCTGTGTGAGTACACTAAACAACTTACGCTGGTCCCCTGTGTGAGTACACTAAACAACTTACGCTGGTCCCCTGTGTGAGTACACTAAACAACTTACGCTGGTCCCCTGTGTGAGTACACTAAACAACTTACGCTGGTCCCCTGTGTGAGTACACTAAACAACTTACGCTAGTCCCCTGTGTGAGTACACTAAACAACTTACGTTGGTCCCCTGTGTGAGTACACTAAACAACTTACGCTAGTCCCCTGTGTGAGTACACTAAACAACTTACGCTGGTCCCCTGTGTGAGTACACTAAACAACTTACGCTGGTCCCCTGGGTGAGTACACTAAACAACTTACGTTGGTCCCCTGTGTGAGTACACTAAACAACTTACGCTGGTCCCCTGTGTGAGTACACTAAACAACTTACGCTAGTCCCCTGGTGAGTACACTAAACAATACTTTGGTTACGTGTCCCCTGTGTGAGTACACTAAACAACTTACGCTGGTCCCCTGTGGAGTAACACTAATACAACTTACGCTGGTCCCCTGGGTGAGTACCTAAAGAACTTACGCTGGTCCCCTGGTGAGTACACTAAACAACTTACGTTGGTCCCCTGTGTGAGTACGCTAAACAACTTACGTAGGTCCCCTGTGTGAGTACACTAAACAACTTCCTGTTCTGGTGTACCTGTGTGAGTACACTAAACAACTTACGCTGTCCCCTGTGTGAGTACGGTACACTAAACAACTTACGCTGGTCCCCTGTGTGAGTACACTAAACAACTTACGCTAGTCCCCT
This sequence comes from Argopecten irradians, assembly GCF_041381155.1. Classification (NCBI taxonomy): domain Eukaryota; kingdom Metazoa; phylum Mollusca; class Bivalvia; order Pectinida; family Pectinidae; genus Argopecten; species Argopecten irradians. The sequence goes on from NC_091144.1 coordinate 12,736,833, forward strand.
GTGTGAGTACACTAAACAACTTACGCTGGTCCCCTTGTGTGAGTACACTAAACAACTTACGCTAGTCCCCGGGTGTGAGTACACTAAACAACTTACGCTGGTCCCCTGTGTGAGTACACTAAACAACTTACGCTAGTCCCCCTGTGTGAGTACAGTAAACAACTTACGCTGGTCCCCTGTGTGAGTACACTAAACAACTTACGCTGGTCCCCTGTGTGAGTACACTAAACAACTTACGCTGGTCCCCTGTGTGAGTACACTTAACAACTTACGCTAGTCCCCTGTGTGAGTACACTAAACAACTTACGCTAGTCCCCTGTGTGAGTACACTAAACAACTTACGCTAGTCCCCTGTGTGAGTACACTAAACAACTTACGCTGGTCCCCTGTGTGAGTACACTTAACAACTTTCGCTAGTCCCCTGGGTGAGTACACTAAACAACTTACGTAGGTGCCCTGTGTGAGTACATTAATCAACTTCCGCTGGTCCCTGGTGAGTACGCTATGGTCCCCTGTGTGAGTACACGCTAAACAACTTACGTTGGTCCCCTGTGTGAGTACGCTAAACAACTTACGCTGGTCCCCTGTGTGAGTACACTAAACAACTTACGCTGGTCCCCTGTGTGAGTACACTAAACAACTTACGCTGGTCCCCTGTGTGAGTACACTAAACAACTTACGCTGGTCCCCTGTGTGAGTACACTAAACAACTTACGCTAGTCCCCTGTGTGAGTACACTAAACAACTTACGCTGGTCCCCTGTGTGAGTACACTAAACAACTTACGCTGGTCCCCTGTGTGAGTACACTAAACAACTTACGCTGGTCCCCTGTGTGAGTACACTAAACAACTTACGCTGGTCCCCTCTGTGAGTATGCTAAACAACTTACGCTGGTCCCCTCTGTGAGTACGCTTAACAACTTACGCTGGTGTCCTGTGTTAGTACACAAAACAACTTACGCCGGTCTCCTGTGTGAGTAAACTAAACAACTTACGCTGGTTCCCTGGGTGAGTACACTAAACAACTTACGCTAGTCCCCTGTATGAGTACACTAAACAACTAACGCTGGTCCCCTGTGTGAGTACACTAAACAACTTACGCTAGTCCCTGTGTGAGTACACTAAACAACTTACGCTGGTCCCCTGTGTGAGTACACTAAACAACTTACGCTAGCCCTTTGTGAGTACACTGAACAACTTACGCTGGTGCCCTGTGTGAGCCTTTGTCTTTCTTTTGTATATTTCACATCGAGAAGCCAAGGCACATGTACATTAATCTATTGTTTCTGATAATTATGTTATGATGTTCTATGGAAAAAAACGGTTCGTGAACGGATGTGTGAGTATTTAATAAAATATTGGCATGACGCTGCGGTAACATAATGGTGAGAGTGGCAAGTACTATCATATAACTTTATATGTGGATATGAACGATAGGAAAATTCTACCCGACGGTCATAAAATCTTGTAAAAACCGAACCTATGAAAGATAAATTTTCGGCGTTTCTCGACGCTCTATTGCTCTTTCGACAAAAATGATTGCAAGTCAATATATCACGCAATTTTCATGTATGGAAAATACATAAAAATTGCATGATATTTTCAACATAAATGCTGTTGTTTACATCGTTAAGTAAAACCAGACTAGTTTCTGTAGGTAGGAGAGAAAATAAATAGCAATATATTATACTAGTAAATATCTCTCGGCTGGTGTAACGGTCAAACCGTTCGCCGTTCACATAGCCGGGGAACACCTACTCGATCACGTGGGTTTTCACCGGGCACTCCGGTATCCTCCCAAACGGAGACCCCTCGCGTGCTTACATCTAGGCCATTGAAATTGATTAGCATAGGTTGTATAACTTGTTTCACAAAATCGATGTAAAATAACAGAGAAAAAAAATAAATAAAAAAAGCCTCTCCCGTATCAATAAAATGAAATTTGCTACAAGAATGTATATCAGGTAATGCATATGGTATTCTTCCCAAAATGTTTTGCAGGTTCATGCATCCAAGATGACCGACACAGTCTCATTGGAAGATCCTATTTCATCTATAGACATTTTTATGTTGATAGATTTGAATCATGATTCGGTTTTAGTGATTGGTCTAAGTGACAAGATTTTGGTATTTCCATTTCATATACTGCAATCTAGTTCACTTTACTTCTTGTATAGATAACAACAATGAATTGTGTACGGTTATTTATATCTGCGCGGTATCAGGTAAACGTCATGTAATTTCATATTGCTGATCTCTGACCAGGCGTGTTCTTGCTGACGTCAAAGGATGTATGGTTTTCAGACCTTCTGTCATTTAGCAAACCATGTCCTTATATATTACTGTCTTATGATTATCTATCATCTTGCTTGAATGCATCAATACTTTGTCAATTGTCACTGACGTTTCATGGAGCCTATATAGATTGGAGTGGATGGATCTCCATCATGGTCTCTCCAATTTATTTTATTTATTGGATGTTTGTTTTACGGAAGTTATGAAAAATACGTCCTTGGCTGTTGATAGGACGTTATTTAATCAAACAAATATCACAATCGTTCAAAGAAACGTTCAGTGGTCCAAGTATTTTTTTCTCACTGATAGATTTGATGGGTTGGTTAATTATATTAACATCCTGTTAACATCTATGGTCATTTCAGCACGCCCGCCTTTCTTCACAGTGTGTACTTTGTCCATGGATACTATTGCTGACTGCGGTGATCATAGTTTCAGGGCTGATCAATATTATTTACAGGGTGTCCCATAATTCATGTTACACTTTCAAAATGTTCTTACTTTTGACATACATGGCCAACAAAAATAAATTTTGGTATATGCAATCAATACATTTGTTTTAATGAAGAATACTAGTGTTCAAAGTCGGCTCAAATATCAAGGATAACGTTGTTGTGACTACATGTATTGTGAAAATCATTGCTAAGAATATCTAGATATTTTTGTTAATCTACTTTTATTCAATTTATGGAATTGTTTATTGCGGACTTTTTGTAAATGAAATCCTGGTACTTTACATTCTGTAATTAATTATACATTAAACTTTGAAGTGTAACATAATGTATGGGACAGCCTATATGTTGTGTTTTTCAAGAATGATACGAAAACATTGCGTTTATGAAAATAAAAAGTTACACGGTAGTTAATGGGATAAATAAGATTTAAAACTCAGTACATTATTTATATGATCACTTGCATTAACGCATCACTAGATGCCAATAGGACAAAATTTCCAAACAAGTGTTTGACGTCACGAAATAGTTTTAGTTTATTGCCTGAAATGAATGCAGACAATACTAGCTTTGCTCGTAAAACTGCACGCATAATGGTAAAACAAGAAATGAGTCGAGACAAGTTTAGTAAATTGAAACATTTATTTACACATAACTTGATAAACAGTCAATAACTTGAGCATTTACTGGAATTTGAAACACAATAAATTAAATATTTATCTTAATAAATAAATAAATTCATTTGTACAAGAAATGGCACAAAACAATGTGAGCACGATTAGACTTGTAGATATGATATGTCTCACTTTCATGATAATGATTAAATAAAGGGGTCAACGCGTTCCGGCCCCGTTTGATCCCTGCCCCTCCCAACGTCCCTTTGGATTTCCACACGTTTGGCCCCAATGTCAAGCACATAACCTAGGAGGATTATCTATCATCGGCATCAACTATAGCCTTCGGTAAACTCTTGATCTAAAGGATAGTTTCTCGTGAAAGTGTTGGTGTGATCCCCCAATACACCACCACCCTTCGGACTTTCTTGATCCCTGTAAGACGGAGACAAAAGATTCCTCGCCGACATCTGGAATTCTTGTTCAAATATTTAATGAGACGCACACACAAACTTGCTTGCAATGATCCATGACATACAATGATTTGATGGGAATGCGAATGAGTTAATAAAACACAGAATACAAACAATTCATTGCACATTTTCCAAAATAAAACAAAAATGCCTTTGATTCAATGTTGTGTCTAGGAGTTCTTCACTCCTTCATGGCTGTGACTAGATCAGCATTGTTAAGTTCAAAATATCAACTTGCGTATCTCATTGTAACCTCGTGTAGTTAATCTCCATGGCACCTTGTTGGTTTTGAAATAGTATGTCAGTGACACAACGTTAACGAATGCACATCACAGTAAGAGAGAGACAGCTCGTCGCCAAGGTAACCACGTGCAGTAGGAACAATATTACCGCCATCGCGCAGTCATACACGTACAGTATCGATTAGGGGTGAAGGTTTCGCTCATTTTGTCTGTGGAAGAAAAAAATAATATTGGGTCAAGAAACAGCAAAAGAATTGAGCCTGAAATCGGGTAATTATTTAACCGAAACAGTATTGTTGTGAGTTTTAAAAATAAATTTGTCTTATATATCAATGATTATATCCACTGATGTAAGAATTAGCTATTACATTGTGTTTAAGTAAATCTTTGGTGTATTGCTTTAATTACCTTTATCAAGAAATAAAATTAGCATTGTTGGAGATTTCATTTGAATCTATATGAAGTATGGATACCTACCGGATATACAAATGTCGTTTTCATATCTGTTCCGGCTTCATTTTCGGTTACACAAGTAAACACTCCCATATGCCTCCATTGGACGTCTCGGATAAGGAGATCGCCATTTGATAAAAGCTATCAAAAAATAATTAATAAGTTTTAGTATGACATCAATGCGAAATTTCTTTACGTAGTAACGCATTCGCAACGTGTTAAAAAAAGGTGATTGTAAATCCAAGCATAATTTTATCAGAAAATTAAGTCTAGCTATTTCGTTCTTTCTGTAGCATTAAAAAAATGGTAGATTACTGTAAAAGTACAACTATAAATCTTGGGTAGATTTTACAATGATTTGGATTTTGGATGTTAATATTTACCTCATATCCGGGATCATCTTCCGTGATTATCTTCCGTTTTGGCGTCTTCCACGTGATTTTTGGGGACGGATAGCCTTCCGCTCTACAGAACAATTGAATTGTAGCCCCGCTTTTCTCTATTCTGTTACTCGTCCATAGGTATATACGTGCTGGCATGTTCTCTGTTAGCAATACAATAATAACGTTATGGTAGGTAATATTTCATAATTCATTGTTGTTTATTTTGCTCACAAATTATGATGGGAAATATCATGTATTTTCCACAACAAACAGTTTAGTTTAACTTTCCTTTTTTCGCGGTTAATACATATATTAATGTTATAATAACAAGACATCAATTGGAAATATGAACAAGTGTCAGATATCTTATGTTTCTTACCTGTTAAAGTTCTTTTCATTAGACAGCTGGTGTCTTCTTCGTCATCAAACATTCTATCTGCAAGAGGGAGACAAAACAAAAATCATCAATTGTTTTCAAGTTGAACTCAAATTTCATCGGTATTCATTTACGAACACAAATCTGATGCAATAACGTTGATAGCGTTAGGCTTATTGCTTAAGACCGTGATGCAATGCAGCGTAATGGCTGTCAATCGACGCCTCCGGGACACCCGATTAGTACATACAAATAAACGGCCCCCTCGGCTACCTACCTACTGTGAGAGATGTAGTACTTGTTATCCTTTTCGTGGGCGTATCTGCCACGCATGTGTAGTCGCCTTCCATATCAGGTGTAATACAATCAAGGTACAACACGGCTTTGGTAAAACTTCTTCTCAAAAGCGGTCGTCCGTTTTTATCGACGACATCTTCGTAAAACGCTTCATCGTTCGTGTTGGAAAGCATGTCACCCTACAATGATTATAGATAAAAACAATGGTCAGTTTTCATGCTTATCACGCCTCACCATGTAATAGTATACACCTCAAGCGTGATCTTTTGACATTTTAAGGACATTTATCAAGGCTATGTCCGGTCAGTTTCCGGTCAAATGGATAGTAATTGTTTGTTCCAGATAAAGCTTATAGACTGAATAAAAATGATTGGCGTTATCATAATTAATCGTTTGTTTTTAACGAAATGTAATTTTTCAGAGGCTATATATCACATCGGGCGCAAAATTGTATGAAATATATTTATATAAAGAAATAAAAGGCAGGAAAAGAACTAGATCAAAATAGTTTTTAAAAAAATCCTAAAAAAATATTTTTGTTTTTCACACGACAGGATTTATTGCAAAAAAAAGATCAACATCGGTATATATTATATGAACCAATGGAATAATAGAAAGATAGATGTTTACCTGTTCTATTCTATGCTGTCCATTCTTGACCCAGTGTACGGTAGGGGGTGGGGTACCACCAACACTACATGTTAGCTTTGCAAATCTGTCTAGTGTGACCGTCTCACGTGGTAAATCACCATTCTTCTTGAAGAATAATAGATCCGTTCCTATTTTCCGTGCTGGAAAAATAATGCGGAACTATTATAACAATGAATTATAAAATATGTATAATATATATCGACCAATTAACAGTTGCAATTTGATTGTTTTTCTTTTACACATATGATCAAAATAGTTATCGTTTGTTATTTCCTTTTTAAAATTTGTTTTCATTATCCTAATTTGATTCCATAAACACAATTTAGCAAGCTATTTTCACTTTAATTTCGTTAAAGTTAATTTGTCTAACTTACATGATGGTCTCTTTGAAATTCCGTAAGGAGTTCGTGCTTCCTGTAATGGAAAAAGACATATGTAGGCATCATACCAATATATCGCTTTCAAATTACTTTAAAATGCGATTTACGATCTTCAACAATATCAAATGACTTGTATATCATTTAAATAAAACGTTCATTAATTGGATAATAAATGATCTAACTATTGCGTCATTTTGGGTTTTGGCTGTGCGCCAAATCATTCAGGTTTCCTCCTGTGACCCAAATAGTTTGGCACAATGCCAAGTAGGGCAGTGTGGCAATGTTCCATATACTGCTCGCCGCCTTTATGAATGGAAGTGTATTACAACTCTGCATTACTACGTGGAATGTGAGCCCTGCGGCTACAAGGTATGCGTCACTTATGAACAGAGGAGTGTCGCTGTGGGTGACCCCGAACAAGTACAACTCCAAAGATCTACACGTGGTATTTAGCCATAGTAATACATAAACCATTCATAAAGATTTCTCATCCGGGGCAATGTATCGCCATTATCACAAATTGATTTTCAGGATTTGAATATTTATAAAAAAAGCAGCCCTAAAAAATATGGGAATTTTATAAAACTAAGTTAAAATTCTTTCAGAATTACTTTCAATTAATTTTTTTTTAATAATCACCAAGATCTGTTTTTACCGAAGTTATAATTAATCAAACAGCTATTCGGTATTTATATAATTATTAGAAGTAAGCCTAACATCTGAAAACCCAATTATTAAAACGAAGTTAAAGCATTCAGAGAAAAAAAAATAAAATGAAAATAAATAAAGTTGTTTTTTCCCACTCTAATACATGATTAAAAATGAAGCCTTGTCATTTTTTTGAAACTATAACTAGATTAAAGTGTATAAATATGTAAACTTTAAATTATTTTGTTGAATGTTCCAGGAGCGCAATTAACTAATGGAAATTTCTAGAAAATTCTTTGCTGAAAGTAAGATGGTGTTACTACGGTTTTACTTACTAGATATCTTCCCGCTGTGAGAGACAAACACAGAAATAGGGAGACGAGATATCCCAAAAACGTTACAGTGCTGCCCATTCCTTGAATGATCTGAAACAATAAAATACAGAAAACATTGAAACATGACTTTAAAAGAAAGAAATATTAATTAATTCCAGATAAATACTCATTTTCAATCAAGCTTTATAATTTCCTACCATGAAAACAATTATTCATTAAATATCGGTGTCCTTAATCAATCATTTATATCCGTGCAATCAATTCCTTAATGCAAATAACTGGCATATGTTTCGATACGTTCATCGTATTAATGATATAATGCTAATATTTCAAAAATCTTACCTTTCAATTGCAAAGTCCTCAAAATATATAAAAATAATATACTAAATAATCCAAGTTGCTTTAAGGTAGCTGTTAGTTGTTGCCGTAATCAAACACTTTATGTATTTCACTTCGCACGCGATCTGTCCTAACCGTTATGTCCATTTAGTCTTCCTCTGTCCATATATATACCTTGTGATGACGTCAACCTGAGGGGAGGCGGCCTGTCATTCGCTACTGTATATACATGGGTGTATTCTACGTTACTATAGGCCGCGCCCCTTGGTGCTCACGATCAATAGCAAGACTTTGTGTCTGGACATTGAGAGTTACTACAGGATAGGCGAATTTGAGCTCAGACGTAGCTGTAGAGAACTGCTTTTCTCTGAATTAAACTGAAATACGTTGTGAAGGCAATTTTTAGGTAAAAGTGTTTTGCAACCGTTTCCACACAGGAAAATGGATTGCCAAGAATACTTTCAACTACTATGAATGGTTTTAATGGATTTAGAATAAGTACATTATCGTTGTGGTTGACCATTAATGGAACTACGTGCACATCTACATGTCCTTTACACCTTCCTAATGTTATGTAGTTTTACGGAGAATTTGAGTATCCTTTTTCTCGTAATTTTTATTTCTGCGTTAATAAGAAGCTCTTTTTACATTTGTAAAAACCAGAATTATAATAATTTTCCAGTCTTAGCACGTCTTGTATCTATGACATCAGACTGACAACGTGACAAAAGTCATGTCATTCTATGTATTATTTTATATAATAATAAAATTCTAATTGTTCACTTAGGTTAAATTAAATTTAAGGGATATGACAACTTTACTACGTTCTACAATTTCTTATTTACATTGATAAGAAAGTCATGTAAAGCAAATATTATTTATTTTCATCCTTAAAATAATGTGATATTATGTATCAGAAGATGATAATTTGTAGCATGATAATACATTTTCTTCATTAATGATATTTATTACAAGATATTGTTATTAGTCAGTGATAATGCATACAGTTAAACGCACCCGACTTGTAATTTGGAAAGTATTTGACACTGAATTGCCATACTTGCAAACTCGTGGCAATGATATTTTATTTGCAATGCTAACAATTAAGGATTTATAAGTCATCTACGTCCATTCTTACAATTAAGGAGATGGATTGATTTCTCTAGCAGCAATTATAAGTCGGTAGATTATGACGAAGCGAAGATTACTATTGTGTGAAAATCGCAACATTTTCTTGTGTATAAGGTTTAAGAATGAACACCATTCACAATGCCGAAGGCGATCTTTTTTCTCATTGATTACGTCAAATCTATTTTTATCTCGATAGAGACGTTAAGCATGGTAATTCCACGATAATAGGGTGTTAGATGGCCGGGGGCACGATAGTTGCGATAGTACTACGTCGGACCGGCCCATTCATGAGTTACTAATGTGAAGAGTATCTGAGACTTCCGCGTCTGTTGGTAAAGGCGAGGTCATTCAGGTCACGATTTCACCATTCATGCGAAATCAACTCCACCAGCAGAGACTGTGTCACTGGACTATATTGTATTATATAACTTTCCTTTCATATTCTTTACATATGATATTCTTTATGTTTTTATGAATGAATGAATATATTATAAGAAAGGAAAAATACGAGTACTGTTAATGTCATTACTCACAACAGTATCCTACAATAAAAAATCCAATATTTAACAATTGTCATATACATCACGTAACGCGAAAGTGTATTACATGTTATTTAGAAACGATACCGAATTAGCTTGATTAGTATGCTTGACTAACAATATAATTTGATAATCTAACAACAAATATGGAAATATAAAATAAATATAATTAAGAGAAATGAGAGAGTTATCAGACAACTGTTCCCGATCACAGACGCCAGATATTGGTTGAAAATAGAATTGTCTGTAGCTGTTACTCACATTCAAAAATGACTAGCTAAATCACATGGTTAGTGATATTTTTGACTTATTGAAAAAGCCGTGATTACATCTTATCTAATATTGGCAAATAGATAGAGAAGGGAATACTCCACAAATATAATAAATGGAATCAAACTTTACGTAATGAAATTCAAGAAAAAAACACCAAATTGTTAAATTTGTTTGTTTGATTATTTTAACGTCCTATTAACAGCCAGGGTCATGTAAGGACGGTCTCCCATGTATGCAGTGTGTAGCGTGTGACTGCGGTATGTTCGTGTTGTGTCTTCTTGTATAGTGGAACTCGTGTTGTGTCTTCTTGTATAGTGGAACTATTGTCCTTTTTATAGTGCTATATCACTAAAGCATGCCGCCGAAGACACCAAGGCGCAATACACCCCACCCGTTCACATTATAATGACAACGGGCAAACCAGTCGTCCCACTCCTGGTATACTGAGCGTTAAGCAGGAGCAGAAACTACAATTTTTATAGACTTTGGAGTGTCTCGGGCAGGGGACAGAACCCAGAGCCTTTTTTACAGGGGCGAACGCTCAACTCAAGGCCAAAAGTGAGGCGGTGCCAAGGGAGGCAATAGGAAAGATTAAGTTAGTTGGAAAGAAGAGAAAAGATAAGATCCTAAATTTAGTCGCCTTGTTAAATTTGAAATCATGTGAGCGTTAAATGTAATCGACGTCCTTTTTGTGATAGAATTAAATAAGATAAAAGGCAAATGGATATATCCATCGTATAAACGCTAGACATGGTAATACCTTTTTTTTTATTAATTAACGTCTTATTAACAGCCAAGGTCATGTAAGGACGACCTCTCATGCATGCATGTGAAGAGTCTATGTAGTGCGTGATGTGTGTTTTCGGAGACTGCGGTATAATCGTGTTGATGTCTTCTTGTATGGTGGAACTCTTGTCCTTTCACTGGAGCATGCCATCGAAGACACAGAGCAACACACCCATTCGGTCACATTATACTGACAACATTCGAACAAGTCGTCCTACTCCCTGTATGCTGAGCGCTAAGCAGGACAAAAACGACCACTTCTATCGACTTTGGTGTGTCTTGGCCAGGGGACAGAACCTAGAGCCTACCTCACAGGAACGAACGCTCAACCGAAAGCCAAAAGTGAGGCGGTGTCAAAGGAGACCTTAGGAAGCAGAAAGATAAAAAGGAAGAAGAGAAACGATAATTTCCTTAATTTAGTCGCCTTTTACGATCAATGCAAAAAGGACAGCAGGTACAATTCTAACGCCCTAGCTGAAGGGTAAAATATCAACTGCACTCGAACTTCAAATACTTTTTTAATCTTTGAACCTGATAATGTGATAAGCGGATTCGCCCATTCTACCACGTTTCATTGAAAAAATGGCCGAAATCAGAAATATGGAACTGAACACTGATCTGTCATGCGTTTTTGTAGTTGACAATAGCAGGGCATACTGCTATCATTGCAGCATCATTTAATCAGCTTACAGAGAAACAAAAACGTCTTCACACAAACGCCTTCGATTATAACTAGTTTATGTTAATCCATGGTAAACGTGCGACATGTCGCATAACTATACGCGACTCATCGAAATGCGTGTACTTTCCCAATCATTGCATTATCGGTAATATATTTGCAAAATATGGCAATTATGGTAAACCAAATAGAACTTGATGATATGACACCCGACACACACTTCATAAACGCAACATACCGCATACATGGGAGGCCGTGCTTACATGACCCTGGCTGTTAATAGGACGTTAATTAATCAAACAAACAGCTCTAAATATACACGCTTATATATGTTTGACTATCTTAATTTTGCACTTAAAATGTAATGAATGCAAATCAATTTTGTGCGGAAATGCAACAAAATAGTTTAGGGGATTATCTATTATCTTTATGCACTTGCGGATTCAGAAATAGCATTACTGTTGATTTAGACTCTAACATATTGCTATTTCTCGTTGTTTGTGTGATTAATCAACGTCCTATTAACAGCCAGGGTCATTTAAGGACGGCCTCTTATATGTATTGTGTGTTGCGTGTCTGAAGTGCGTTTTTGTGTGGGCGTATTGAAGAAGTATAACGGAACTTCTAAATATATTGGCACATGCAATCGGCTTTTTTCCTTCTTATATAAAAATCAGCGACCGAATCGTTACAAAACACGGCCATGGCATTCTATGCTATAAGTTGTAAGAAGCACTACATTACAAATCATGTAAATATAGCAAAATGTGCATTTTCTATGGGAACCATTACATAAAACTTGTCCTGATGATTTTCAAATGCGACATTTTGTCTCGAAGAAATATCTCCAACGAATCACAGACACTTAAACTCACAAATTAAAAAATATGTTGTATTGTTTGTTTGTTTGTTTGATAAAATTTACTTCCTATTAACAACCCGGGCCATGTATGGAAGACCTCCCATGTGCGGTGTGTAGCGTCTATGTAGTGCGTGATGTGTGCTTTGGAAGACTGCGGTATACAGGTGGTGTTATTTATCAACAGTTTTAAATGAATATTGGGATTAAAGAGATATTGAGAAACCAAAAATTCATTATGAAGTCCAAACGTGTGGTCGACGCCTGTAGATAGGAGGGTAAAATTGTATCTGCTGCCCCTATTGCATTGAACCGTAAAAGGCGAGTATGTTCTTATTGTTTCCATTTCTTTTACGGTCATACAACAGAGACAGCAGGCATTTAACTAATTGCACACATGGCAGACCGTCCGCTATCACAATGAGTCACCATACTACCATATGGTAGTCTCCTAAAAACACTACGCTGTTCACGCACACAACACACCTCAACAACATGAGACCCAGGCCGCCTTTAAATGACCCTCGCTGTCAGTAGGACGTTACACACACAACACACCTGAACCACGTGAGACCGTCTTTAAATGACCCTGGTTGTTAGTAGGACGTTACACACACAACACACCTGAGCCACGTGAGACCGCCTTTAAATGACCCTGGTTGTTAGTAGGACGTTTCACACACAACACACCTGAACCACGTGAGACCACCTTTAAATGACCCTGGTTGTTAGTAGGACGTTACACACACAACACACCTGAGCCACGTGAGACCGCCTTTAAATGACCCTGGTTGTTAGTAGGACGTTTCACACACAACACACCTGAACCACGTGAGACCACCTTTAAATGACTCTGGTTGTTAGTAGGACGTTAACCAACCAATCAACTGGTTACAACGGATTTTTGTTTGAATAATTGCATATTGTACCTGACAAGTGTTACGCATTGGACTGGAAACTGAATTTCAAACAAACAGTAATCTCGACAAAATCTATAAGGAGTCCCAATCTACTCAGTATTTCTCCCATAGATCTTCAGTCTTCAGAAACTCTGATTCGTGATTGAAGATGTACTCACAATGAGTTCCCTTACTTATTCAGCTTGGTTATAGCCATCAGAGCATTGAATACAGATTGATCCTAGAGTTAAGAGCGATTTTATTATACATTAATGTAGTAATGAAACGGTGAAAGGTTAAGAGAAAAGTACATACCAAAATACTATCACAAAAATCATAGTGTTATCAAAATGAAAGGCCTATTTACTATAATAAATAACTCTTTTGACAAACATATGTAAGTTTGTGGAAAAAAAATTGATTGAGCATGTACATCACTAATGCATACATGTATTGTAATGCCCTGTCATGCTATGTGCCCTTTATACCTGAATGTCTATATTATGTATAGTGACCTCCTATTACATACTTTTATGTCTGAGAATGGAACAAAATCTGAAATCTGAATGAAATGAGCCATAGTAAAAGTTATTATCCCTGGAAACATTGACCGGAACTACCTGTACATGACGTCGTCCTTCATACTGACCTTGTGGCCGCGAGGTGTGTAAATGACAATAGCTGTGGTAAAACACAATGCTATACACGGTGACCCCGATTTCTGGACAAATTGACATAACTCTGTATAGTATCTACTACCGAGACCACAAGTCAATCAAATCTTAGGACACGACGTCGGCAGCATGCTAGCTCCTATCGTTCTTATTCATATATACGTATCCAAAGTATTTTTTAATTGGTATATAAACCTTTTTTGGCGTGTCAACTAAAATCATTTTCCCTTTTCGTATATTTTCAAAGGCTTTATTTTTATGTATGTTTGTAGACGATCAAAACTGCTTGGAGTCCTAAACCAACAACTAGTTATTTTGAAGTCACATAAATCTAATCAGAAACGTTTTTTTCTTTAATACATTGACGACGGTTAGGTGGTTGATTAAACTTACGTTCAGTCAGGGTCATTTTAATATGTTCATGTAATTTTAACTCACCTTACACACTACAGGAAGGGAACCAACAGCGAATACAAGCCTATTTCAACAATTTCGATTAACATGTGCAATACGCGATTTTTTTCGCTTTCTGTATGACTAACACCAATATCGTGTTTTGGGCCATGCTTCATATCTGCAATACAACACCCTGAAAACCCAGATGTAAGATTTTGGAATTTCAGAAAAAATGTAAGTTTACATATACTATTGGGGAAAAATAATTAAAAAAAAAACCTAGCCTATTTTATGTTCAAGGACATCAGTTTTGTACATGACGACCAGCAGGGGTTACATTTACCGATATGTTCTTATAAGTTTGGTGCGTGGGCGGATATCACACGCATGACTGAATGCAAAATCAGACAAGACTATACTTGCACTGATTACCCTTGCGTCAACTCAATGTCAATGGTTATGTTTTACGTAACTTCCGATGAACTTCACAGCGTCAACGTAATAAACCATATTTTATTTGACAAATTATTCCGACTTAATGAACATGACGTAACGAGACGGTTCTTCATTGATAGTGTCGACTGTTATATAATGAATACTGGTGTTACGGAAAAGCAAATGGAGTCCAACAAGGAAACCCTATTAGTAGATAAATCTTTCACTATTGAATCTACGACTAGTGGTTTGCCCACATGTCCAGTGCATGACTCATTCATACTGGTATTTCCATGACGTAAAGCCAATGCCATTTGACCATTACTTGCACTTGAAACTCGGATCATAATACATGTTTCCAGTTATATTAATAACCTAGACATCTTGCTTTCCTTAATCTATTATTACTACTGCTTGCAAAAAAATATTTGAAATTAAGAAATTTTGCATATAATATCTCATAATATCTTTCAATGCGACTGATTTCACATTTGAAAACTACAAAGTCAAATAATTATCTTTAAAGTCTTCCCTTTTTAAGATATACATACAAACGAGTGGTCGATTAGATTAAAAAGAACACCAATAGAAACAGAATACTTATATATGTAAGCCTAGATATATATGTATCAAGCAATGTCGGCCTCAATTATTATTTACGATAGAACGCTAGCCTCTGTGTCCGACATTACTTAACTTTCGTTATGTAAGGTATTCTTAGACTACAGAATTTATATTACGCAATTATGCAACGACTCTTTTATCATAACTTTATATTGTAAATTTTACTAACAGATAAACTATCGGGGTTTTGGGAATTCAAATATGACTGCACAACAATGACGCCTTAGATTAATGACACAAAGAAGCTCAATTGATCTTTAAAGGCCACACAAATAATGCAATATCGGTGGTTTTCAATGACTCTATGACGCCAACCCGGTATTGTGAGTTTAGTTACAGATGAAACTGAACCCATAGACAACACGATTCATACTACTCCATACGATGTTATTTCTTTAATAGTATGTTATCAGTTATTATTTCAAATCTCGAGGAAAGGGGGGCAATGATGCACGAGAGTTAAGAGAATCAGGTCAGATCAAAGTTCATTGACCGGATCAGGCCGGCTATAGATCCATTGTCTTCGTTTATTGTTGTTCCGTTTATCGTTTGATCAATTATTCATACTTTGATATGGACATGTTGCTATTTCGGTTTCATCCATGCTTTTGTTTGTTTATTTGACTATTGCAAAGTCCTATTAAAATCCATGATCATATATGGACGGCCTCCAATGTAGGCAGTGTGTAGCATGTGTGAAGTGTGAGGTACGTGTATTGGGGGACTGCGGTAAGTTCGTGTTGTGTCTTCTTGTATAGTAGAACTCTTGCCTTTTTATTGCATGCCACCGGAGACACCAAGCAACACACCATATCCGGTCACATTATACTGATAACGGGCGAATGCTTCACGCTAAGCAGGAGCCGAAACCGCCACTTTTATAGATTTTGATGTGTCTATGCCAGGGGTAAGAACCAAGAGCCTACCTCACATGGACGAGCGCTCAACAAAAGGCCAAATGTGAGGCGATGTCAAGGGGGACATTAGTAAGAATAAAGTCGGTTAGGAAGAAGAGGGAAGATTATATCCTGAATTTAGTCGCCTTTTACAATCATGCAATAGGGGTTGCAGGTACAGTTCTAACGCCCTACCTACAGGGCACCATCATTGCTCTTTCAGCAAATGTATTTGGACTGACATTAATAATAAACATCTAAAATATGGTGTTATTTTCATTATCACATGTACCTATTCCAATCAGATGTATGACAGCGGATGTGATGTAAACATTACCTGGTTTTCATTTAAGGGTTTGGTTCGATTTTGCTAAACCCCTACAAACAGCTGACCCAACATATTAACTATATAAACGACAAGTTTAAGATTTGTGGCACTAACGTATATACAAAAACTCTAAATCAGAGATTTATGTAAGATGTGGGGATTATAAAAACACATGTAGCAATAGTTGGTTATACACATGAATCCATGTACTTACATTTTAACCGCGCTGACAAGGTAAATATATAGGTTTTATAACCGTTTTATGTTAATTTATGTAATGTCGATCCGTGTTAGTGACCTTAATGTAGCTTTGAAGGAGAATATAGTATAGTCAATATATCGATACCACCCTGACCGGTTTTATTACAATCATGGGAAGATTATACCATTAACACCGCACTGGGTTAAACTTGCTTACCTGATTGTCTCTTTAGAATGCTTCACTAAGAATGACAAAACCTATAAACAAAATATGAAATGAACACTCCCTAAAAGACGGTGACTAATACAATGGTCGAATGATATTTCAGCGTATATTCAATGGAAATTCTAAATGTAATTGTTATCACCTTCTAAAACATGCGTTTCAATGTACATGCATATTTTATTTTGAACACCATCAGTATTAAAGTGAATAGTCTGGCAAAGAAAACCAGTCTAAATGTGTTCATTGTCCTTCCAAAAGTTCTCACATATAAATACGACGGCCAAGTTCTGCTTACGTTTCCCAGTTCTGACCATTAAAGTAAAGGAAAGTTGAAAGCATTGAAAGCGAGGCTGCGTGTAAATGTTACCATGGACATTGTCAGCCGGGAGGACGTTTTAGGATTCCTATACTTTAAATTGATTTCTTCGTACGCAGACAGATTTTGGCGAGAGATTTTATTTTTCTATTTCATAAGAAATTATACTGGATATATTCACACCATTTTTACCGACTTTAGCCATCCTTGCCCGACTGTTCACTTTAAAGTCTGACCTTACTTTCATCATACCCTATCAGATGTCTTGTGAGTATTTAACGATAATCAAGCAAATAATTGACAAAATATCAAGGTACCCGTTTATATGTTTTTAAATGTGGTCATTGATGATACTATCTCCCCCCTAATCTCAATCGAAACTCGTTTGGTAAGCCATGATTACAGAAGTTCGCTACATGAGCAGTTTATTGCAAATACTGGTTTTTCGTTAATACGTGTAAAATTCACTTGTCAAGCTGAAGTTTGTCTTGCCCGTCACAGTCTCAAAGTTGGTCACTCATACCATTTTTTTTTATTCCATATAAAAGTCAGAACATGCTAAAAAGTAAATATCAGATAAACAATCACATAGTTGCATAAGATGCATAATAAACTTACAGTAATTTGATATATGTAAATAAATATTGAAAATTATGTTATGTAATTTCATAACTGTTTCGAGGGACTATCTTCCTTTTCTATCCCCAAGACTAAATCATACAAATTAAACACGTAGACAAAATGTATTTGCATGAAAATTACGAAACATAACAAGTAAAGATGTTCATTATATTACAATGACACTTAACTTGCGTTTCTACTGAATTTGAAGTGTAAATGGATTCTTGCGTGCATTTCATGTGCTTTTCAAAAGTAGTTTTAAAACTCTAGTTGATAAAACAATTGCATTCTTAAGGTTTTATCGCATGGATGAAGACTTACAAGCGAAGGTATTTGTCGACAGATAATTATCTAAAACGATAGAACACAATCAGACTAAAGTAACACTTTCTTTAAAGCCCTTTGTTTCAAAGGTAGATAATGGTTTCATCTCAAAACGCCTTTTAGGAACTGTTATGAATGGAACAGGAATTGCCTTATATAAATATTCGTGATAACAGATAGGAATTTTTAAGCCAAGAGACCTTCTGTACGTGCGTCATCAGCATACCCTTCAGCCAAATCCTTTTTCGAGGCATGCCGTAATGTGTTTCTTCCGCGTAAAATGATATTTTTGGTATTTTAAAGACAATCATCAAAACTAGGTCGCTGATATGTAATGCGTAATTTTTCACTTTTCACAAACATTTCATTTTTCGTAGTTGTCTTTGGCGGCCCTACAGGTAGGGTGTTAGAATTGTACCTCCAAAGTCTATAAAAATTGTAGTTTCTGCTCCTGCTTAACGCTCAGCAAACCAGGAGTGGGACGACTGGTTTGCCCGTTGTCAGTATAATGTGACCTGGTGGAGTGGGATGCTTGGTGTCTTCGGCGGCACTGCCCTGCAGGTAGGGCTATATAATTGTACATACTGCCCCTATTGCATGATCGTAAAAAGTTTAGGGTCTTATCTTTTCTCTTCTTAATAATTGACTTTATCTTTCCTAATGCGTTCCTTGGCACCGCCTCACTTTTGGCCTTCCACTACACAAGAAGATACAACACGAATATGCCGCAGTCTCCCAAAGCACGCACCTCGCACTGCATACATGCAATACACCGCATACATGGGAGGCAGTCCTTGCATGACCATAGCTGTTGATAGGACGTTAATTAATCAAACAAACAAAGTATTTGTCTTTGGTTGCAGAAGTTATGACATTTGCATTAATGTTAAATAGCAAAACAGCAAACTTGTTGACATCTTTTAACTGAAAAATGTATATTTTTTTAGCTATTTTAGCCATCATCAAATGATCGACTATCCAAATCGCCCGTTCTTCCGTCTGTTAACAATTCTTGTTACCGCTCTTTCGTAGACCGTACTGAAGGAATCTTTCTCAAATTTCATATGTAGGTTCCCTAGAGTCCTAGTTGTGCATAATGCATTTTGGGACCGATCGGCCGCTATCCTGGATTTTTGTTCTTTACTGCTATTTCTTAAAATGTACCGGAGGGGGGAGGGGGGGGGCTTGTCCCGAATTCCGTATATTGGTTCCCTTATGACTCTAGTTGTGCATATCTTATTATGGGACCAATCAGCCAACAAGATGACCTACACAGTCTGCCATCTTGAATTTTGATATTTGAAAGTATACAGTCTTCAATGTTCAGTGTCTTCAAATATCTCAGGATTATTTCAACGGAATTAACAGAAAGTTTATAACTTGACCTATACAACTGCAGGGAAATATAGAAACACCTATGTATTTTTCAACTGAAACTCTCAAATAGGTCTCTCTTTCCGCATACCATAATTATATATCATCCAATGGAATTTCCTTCTTGCTTCCATTGTAAACATTCCTACTATATATTCATTCTGAGAATAGCTGACATCAATCTGTCTCACCTCTCTCCACTATTTACTTTCTATCTTTAATATAGTTTTATATATATGAACAAAATAATAAAAATAAAATAGTTAAAAATTTCTTCGTTACCAACGAACTCCATGTAATCTTCTTTGTCAAGAAGGTTTGGAGATGCAGAAAGGAGAAGGGGAGAAACTCTGAAGGTACCGCACGTGCCTTTATGGTATTGTGTATGCTACAAGTGAGTTTGTAGTTCTACACACTGCCTGGTGATCCGTCAATAAAGCCCTGTTATAAAACTCAGATTTAAAGATATGAAGTAGCATGAGACAATGTTTATATAAATGTACATATTTCTTGCAATGAGCGTCTTAAAATATTTTGTATATATCTTTCTAATTTTTATATACATTTATATTTGTTTTGTATTATTTACATTAAACAAATGAATATTATGTATTTCAATAAAAGATATTGAATTGTCAATAAGTATAAACGTATTAAGGCCGCAGACGTCAATGAAGTGATTATTTAGATGATGGTTTTTAGTAGTCGGTATACATTGAAATATAAAAAAAATTGATACACATATGGAACTAATTCTTATATCTTACAGTCCCTCATGACGCATTTCAAAGATATCCTTGTATCGTCTGACGATCTTAAATGTCGCTTCTTATCTAAAATATGAGTTACATTTTCTACCAGTATACAAGGAAGTAGCGATACTTTAGAGGTTTGTGACGTAAAACGCCATTGCTTTGTCTGAGAAGCACTTGTGAAATACCAAATGCTTATCAATATCACAGAACAGGAAGGAATCTGGAAATAAATTTGAACATTACGATAATAACTGACACAAATAACAAAAACTTCGTAAGGAATAAACTGTCACGTATAAAAGATCAACGTTTCTTTTCTATTAAATATAGTTTGCGTACAAACGTACAAACTTTGATATAGGATAATATGTGAATAAACTATAAGATATGGCATACACGTTTTACATTGTCACAGTGTTATTCTTTCATGAAACAGAACTGGGATTTAGTTTATGATTAAAGTATCTACTACGAAGATCAGTTATACTAAAACGATATTCCGTACAACACAATACAATACAGTATGCAAATTAAAAAAATAGATTGACTTAATTATTCTCTTTTTACGTGGAACATGTTTCTTTATATCTATTTTTGTTGCATTAGGAGGCTGCATGGCATTGGTTCGTAAAAAAACACTTAATGTTATATGTGCCGTAACTGGGCGAAAATTTTGACATATTATTTTTTCTTCATTGACATATTGAAAACCATAATGTTGATTCAGTTAAGCTGTAAAAATCATTCACATGGCTTCAGATGCCTTATTAATCTTAGTTACAACACATAAATTATGTATTGTAAAATTGTTGTTTTTATGCCTAATGTATGTTTAAATGAAAACATACCTGCAGTACCACTTTGCAATTACTAGTTACACTGTGAAAATGTGAAATAAAATTTAAACCACAATTTAGGGTATGGCCGTATGTACCCGTTTCGGTTCACTATCAACGCCGCATATATAATGATTTTTAGCAGTACTGCCAGAAATCATTTTCAGCTCTTATTTGTACTTGTAAAATTAAAAGTTATGCATTGAAAGTGCTGTAATATTCACGATATATAGGTAAATTTTTGTGGTGAATAAGATATTAGAAGCTCATCTCGATCCGTGAGTATCAGAAACACGGCACATCTAACTTTAAGTAAATAACCAAGTATTATCGAAACACAAGATGATGATATATATTATTTGTTAAGAGTTTTTAATGGGATCAGAGGACACTTGTTTGAATATATAAAACGTTCTATACCCACGCCAGTGTACATTGTTGTTAAGGAGGTATTGACACATTAGGGCTAATGGCCTGACATGTACATGGCCACTATGAACTAGAAAAAAGACAACATTCCAGGGACTAATGGATTCGGTCCCTGATTATCCGTAATCATCAATGTTGAACATTCTTAGGAAAATATGCAGTATGCTCGGAGTTCAGACAATTAACGGCATTGAATGATATTAGAACTGTGTTTATCTACAAATAATTCAAATAAAGAGATGGCTTAATGTTTTATAACAAAATTCGGTGATCTAGGCTTTCATAACAGTAATATAAACCTCTGTATAGCGAGTAAATTTCGTAGTTTAGTTTCGCTTTATTTGCGTTTTTCATGAAATTCGCGAATTTAAAACAATAACGAAGTAGTTGCTACCTGTACAATCGTCAGGACTTTGTTTCCTATGTATCATATCTAAAATGACACTGCTTTCAAGCGGTTATACATGCAATTAACAACTTACCTTAATAACAATGGCACCTTTGAAACTGTATTGATATGCGATTATTACATTGAAAGTTGTATGACATGAATGGGCAAAAAGTAACATGCTACTATTTTACTTCAGTTACCTATTAAAAACCATAAGGTTTGACGAATTAGGCTGTGAAAAGCATGCATAGGCATAGCTAAAAAGGTACGACACCAAACATACCTTATAAACATTAGTTACAACACAGGATTTATGCACTGTAAAACTTTTTGTTTGGATGCTTTATGTATGTTCAGAGGTTCATATGGAGACATACTTGTAGAAATCACTTTTCAATTACTTATAACACTGTAAACATTGGATTCATGGTCTGACCTTATGTTTTAATTTCACTGCCAATGTTTAACATATATCTCTGAAGGTATACTATAAAATGGACAAAAGTTCCCACTAGAGCAAAGACACACAACGTGAACCTACCACAGCCCCCAACATACACAGCCACAACACGAACATACCACAGCCTCCCAACATACACAGCCACAACACGAACATACCACAGCCTCCCAACATACACAGCCACAACACGAACATACAACAGCCTCCCAAAATACACAGCCACAACACGAACATACAACAGCCTCCCAAAATACACAGCCACAACACGAACATACCACAGCCTCCCTGCATACACAGCCACCACACGAATATACAACAGCCTCCCTGCATACACAGCCACCACACGAATATACAACAGCTTCCCAAAATACACATCCACAACACGAACATACTACAGCCTCCCAAAGTACACAGCCACAACACGAACATACAACAGCCTGCCAAAATACACAGCCACAACACGAACATACTACAGCCTGCCAAAATACACAGCCACAAAATGAACATACCACAGCCTCCCAAAAGACTCGCCACAACACAAACATACCACAGCCTCCCGAAATACACAGCCACAACACAAACATACCACAGCCTACCTAAAGACCCGCCACAACACAAGCATACCACAGCCTCCCAAAATACACAGCCACAACACAAACATACTACAGCCTCCTAAAATACACAGCCACAACACGAACATACCACAGCCTCCCAAAATACACAGCCACAACACGAACATACCACAGCCTCATAAAATACACAGCCACAACACTAACATACAACAGCCTCCCAAAATACACAGCCACAACACAAACATAACTTAGCCTCCTAAAATACACATTCACAACACGAACATACCATAGCCTCCCAAACATTTACAAACAGGGGATGCCGTGCTTATATGACCATAACTATTTATAGGACCTAATTAAAACAACCATAACACATAATCGGATTTAACCTTGTGATCAGGTGAAGAAATGTTCAACAAAGAACAATAACATCTTCAATGGGTCAATCAAGTGCACAAGGATAACTTAACCCAAGTGTAAATAAATATCTTAAAACTCGTTTACTGGGGTTGAGATATTCCTATTCACTTGGCACATTTTTGGTTTTCTCCCATTATCAAACGGATACTAGACAAATTACAGTTGCTTAGAATCAGTTTCATACTAGTCATTACAGGAACGCTGTAATGCGTCAAAGTAATGACGTCGTCGACAATGGATACGACATCATTGATGGCATCACATTGTGTAAGCGGTCCTTTGTTTATCCCGGTTAGACAGTTATCGTTTTCCTAGCGACCGACTAGTAAACCTGTAGAGAAAGTGTGTTAGTGTACATTAAATATACCAATTGCAGTCTGACCTTGACACCACACGCTGCGTTATTTGTTGTATAAAATTTCCATTCAACTACAGAATATTTGGTATAGAATGCAATTCGGAATTTAATAACAATAGTTTTTATTAGTCAAGAATGTATCTAACGCCCAAATATAATTAACGTTGATGCATGGTTTTTATATTCTATGTTGATGATGTTTCAGATAGACATGCACCAGGACAAATGACAACATATCAAATCCTATTGTTTTGAAATGTGTTGACAGACACTGTGATATCAGAGAAGGGCACAGCGATGTGACATTACTACAGATTATAATGGAGATTTTTTTTACATTAGTGTTATTGATACAAGGCACTAATGCTGACTACATAGTTTTGTTTGCAAAAATTCCGTTGTTCACATGAATTGCTATGATGTATCTATGAATAGGATTTACATTTTACCTTCACTTTGACAATAAAAAATGCATTGAAATATATAAAATGATCACAATAATCCTGATGCTTTAGATTTTATCGAGATCTGTCTACCCGTCCAGCTATAACGGTAAATACTGCAAAAAACTTTCCTTCGCGGTTACTTAATTTCGCGATTTCCATTTGAAAACATGTTACGAAGATTAACGTTCACGGATATTAGAATTGTTCTGAATTTCCAATCTGAATCATAGATGTAAATGTTATTCTTAGAGATAAACCTTCACGAATTTTCTTGGAACGTGAAACTCGTGAAAGTTAATCGCACGAGGACGAAAGTCGGTTTACAGTAGTATTCAACTTTTTTTCTTCTCTCTATATCCCTTGATCTACGCTTTGTTAATTACTATAGAAGAAACGAAAATTATAGGAGTTATTATAAATAACACGATTTCTTAATTTCCACTCTAGAAGTATTATAAACCAACTGATGTCTATTATATTATAGGTAAATTCTCGATCACATCTTACAACATAAAGTTTATTTTGATGGGAAACTTCGGAAATCCGAGTTGACAATGTATTTTTTGCTTAGTTAAAGTATCTTATAAATACAAAATTTATTTTGGTACGAAGACTCTTTGTGTTATACAACTGACAACAGTTTACGTGAAATAGGAAAATCTCTGATCCAGTCACCGACTAATAGAGCTGATAAGGAAAGTCGGTCGCAAACCCAAACATTCCCTACAATGACCTTATCGTGTTTTGTGGAGAATTAGATCCGGCTAGTTTTATCTGGTTCCTGCTCGTTAAGTGTTGTCAAAAGGTGCAATCTTGTTACCATACTCGTAGCTTCTATGTGGGACGTTCGGTCTAAGTGGCGTGACAGGATTTGACAGATTGGCGAGATAAATGTCTCTATATATTGGGAAGAACTCTTATACAATATAATGTTAGGTTTACTGTTAAAATGCTTTGTGTATCATACCGGATTTGTTTAGAGATGGTTAAAATAGGCTTTGCCTGATCATAAATCTTTTTTTTTTTCAATACACTCAATTTATTGAAAATGAAATTTTATCCATATTGTATATACAGTTGTATGTGTCAATGTTCGTACGGTTATTTCTTTAACAGAATTTCATTTTTTAAGTTTAATTTGGGGTTATATTGCAACAAAACGAATAAAAATAAAATCCTCGAAACGATGATTCCAAGAATACATTATGGAATTGGACAGAATGTTGGTACATGTACATTGCATAAACAAATACGTAAATGACTTTCTGTTAGCAAACGTATGGGAATGTTATTTTAATTCAGCATGGAACAATTATAATGTGATATATTATTTGGAAATGAAGCGTAGACGAACATTTTTATCTCGAAAGTAATATATACATCACCTTTATAGAATGAGTAAAACGGATAACTTTTCACTTTAAGTTCAGGGTAAACCTGGCCTTTAAATCTAAGTCTGATTGTTTAGAAATGAAGACCGCATACAAGTGCCATTTGAGACTGTTATTCAGCAGCGTAGAACGGTATAAACAGTATCGCATTACCGAGCCAGGTAGATCGACACTGGGACCTAGTGCCACACATTACCGAGCCAGGTATATCGACACTGGGACCTAGTGCCAGACAGACAGAGCCATTAGAGCTGTTTTACAGTCCTTCCGTACTTCATAACCTAGTGACCCACTGATCGAAGCCTCACTGTTTGTAATACGGTCATTAGCCATGCTAGCGTCCTAGGATTTTTCACACTTAGATTTGAATCACTCGAAGTGTATTCCTTAAAGGCAGAAAGTTGTTTTAGGAGTTTAACCTAAACGTTTAAGTTGAAAGTATAACGATGACCTCACAGCAAGTGCACTAGAGTATTTTAGTAACATGCATAGAGGTCATATACTTCTTTCATCTCACTTCATTAAAAATCGCTAAATGTCCTGTCCTATCAAAAAGTGTCCACTTTTTTGAGTTGCGTGTTTCGGAAACTGCGGTATAGGTTTTCTCTTTACATTAGTACATCACGTTATAGAATACTGGATTCTGATTGACTACACACATGGTTACCATTTGCAATAGTGCCCGGGCAAGCGGGCACTATTGAAGTGGCGCGAAACTGAACGTGAATGTATTCTGACGTCACCATTACATGACGTCATTATAACGTTGCGCTTCGACCAAGACGTCAAGATGGCGGACAGGCTTTGTGTGATGGGATGGAAGCAAATGTTGCTTTTTTACAGAGGACAGTTCACTCATGTTCTATATTGATCTACTTTTAATCTACATCAAGCTGAATCCCTATCTTATAGAAACAAAATCTTCTGCGACAATTCATATGTTGTACTTAATACAACAACGTGGTGTGAATATGGAGATAGCGTTGCGAGGTGTCGCTTGACGTGCTTCTTTTACGATGACATGAAAACAGGTTTCATGTGAGGGTGATGTACTAAACCCATTATGGCCTGTTTGAGAGGGCACTATTGCCTCATAGTATTGTCTCGTGATGGGATAGTGCTCTTGCCTTTGGCTCGGGCACTATTTCCTCCCTCGACAATACTATGAGGCAATTGTGCCATCTCAAACAGTCCATAATAGATAAATAGTGCAACCATTTTCAGTTCCTTATCTTTGTGAAGCGAAACTATCCAACATTTCTTCTTTGTTAAAGAAATTTGTCTTACTATCGGAACGTTATTAACACAATTATATTAATTCCTATTATTTTTTTTCTACTTTCCCTACAAAACATGTTTTGATAGAACAGTTAACCTCTTGTTTACTTTAATACGTCTCGCTTTTATTCGTTACTGCTAAATGTCTGATAATTACTCCTTATGGTATATTTAGTACACTTATATTGTGATCCTTTTACATTCCTCAACCGAAATATGACCGAGGATGGTTAATGCTGAGTGATGAGGTGCAACAGAATGTCAAACATCTTGATTAATTGCATGGTCTACATACTGCGGCGTGTAAACTGATCACACGTGGTTTAGCGGTCTCGAAGTCTGTCGACCGGAAGTCAGGAGCGATATCAAAGCTGGAAAATCAATCAATTTCGCTGTATATTTCCGACATTTGTTCGTAGTGGTATAGTCACCTTACCACAACCGATATGAAATAACCAGCGCATCCATCAAACGAATAGCTTTCCCTTCATGTAAAATTGACTTACAACTTCTAGAATATTCAAATAATCTTTGAAATTTTGCTTCATATTTTTGTCATGGTGATATGTCTGTTTGTAAGTTTCAATTTAAGTTTCAATCAAGGGAGAATAATCTAGCACATTGAATTAGAGGTAGCTATGGTTAAATGTGCAATATGAGATATAGTCTTGACACGACTCTTTTACGAAAGACTGAAAAAAACTTTATTTATTTTTTTAAAAAACATCAAGATTTAAATATTCTATTTTTTTGACAAAACCTACCGTATTCAATATTTATGATATTGATGATTTACTTGCAATTTATTATTCTTGCACATATTTTCCTCCTGCCTGATATATTGTTGCTGATATCAATTAAATTAACTAGGTCTCTATCATACAATTCACATGAACTGCACATTATTTTTTTTTTCATTTTTGAGATGATTTTCTTATCCTTTCAACTTTGAATTATAAAAACTTTATTTTGTCACTGATAAAAGTAATAGATGCAACATCTATTCCGTGTATGTAATAATACAGAATTATATGCCGTGCGGGTAGGTAACCATTATGGCGTCATTATGTTGTGAGAGAAACTTAAAAAATATGATGTTACGCCCAAAAATAAATGACGTTACAATGAATAACTGCCCACAAGGGTAGATAACTGTAATGTTGAAATACAGAATGTTTCTACATGGACAATGAATAATAGTGATATTTAATCATCTAATTTTGGCAAAAGTACAAATTGCTAATGATCGTATTCAAGAATTCTGTTTCAAATACATATGGCTAATTATTTATATATTCTAATTAAAATTGACCAGCACGTTACAGAGAATCTTTGGGATATAATAACTGTTCAATATTTGTGTTCGTGCTTCGCAATAAGCCTTTCGATCACATGTACACAGCGGATGTCACCAATATTGCATTTATTTCGGACTGAATCTCTTGTTCGCAATATTTTTACATGTGCAATTTTATTCCTTAATTTTGTATTTTCTATTATTATGAAATACATGTAGGAACAGATTGCTGTTATGAGCCAGGATAATCGTTAATTCTACAAGTATATGAGTGCTATAGACTTGATGATTGTTTAACATCGCATTACCAATACCTTTGTTTGGGTTAGTTTATTAAGTTCAACGTCCTATCTACAGTCAGGGTAAATTATGAATGGCCTCCTTTATGTCCAAACGTTTGCGGTGTGTTACGTTTTGGAGGCTGCGGTATATTCGTGTCTCCATGTTATAGTGGAACCGTTTCCCTTTGTCTACACACTTTTTTCCATGTCGTGAGACATGATAGTATTTTTAATTATCTCAAATAGATCGGCATTTTAAACAAAATATGAAAGTTTTCTCATCGTATCAACTCAACATTTCATTTTTTCATTAACATTGTGCATGAGTTTTCTCATGTGTTTTAACCAAAACTATTTCAACCACATGTACATTTTTTTAAATGAAATCAACTTTTACAATCTGTGTTTTAGTTCTTACTTGCCTTTGTCTGATCCCGATCTTTTAGATGCAATCCTTGTTTATATCCTGCTATTTATGCCTGACCTGTAGTTTGGTCCTAAATGACCTTAGTTGTTGATGGGACGTAAAACTCAAACATACAAACAAACTAACTTTGTCAAAACAGCAAGGACATATTGATACAGGTACTGAATTGGGCTCTTTTTTTTTATCATTATCCGACATTTTATATATGATTGTTGTGTTTTAACTGGAAAAACTTATATCATTCAAATTCTTTTAAACGTGTATTAAAATATAGACAGTATTTTAAAACGCACTATGTTTCATCATGAAGCATGTTTTAAAAACTGTACCAATGCTGTTGTTCTTTGGCCATAAATGACCCTGGCTGTCGATGAACCGTTTCATAAAAAACAAACAAATACTGTGTACAAGGTATCACAATAAATGGTTACACACAGATGGAAGGGGGTATCTTATATGTGCTAAATCTCATTTACTATCCTATAATATTTCCATTGCCATGTCTTTGAAATACTTTACGAACTCCGATAGTTTTAGGTCCCACTATAGAAGAAAACACAGCACAAATATACTGCAGCCTTCCTAAACGATAGTGTTTAGTAAACTTTTTCCATCATGTTTTATGGTTGTATATTGTTGTATGCTCTGATGCGTCGGGAGTGAAGAAAACTATATCCTTATAATGAAATAGTTGTATTTATATATGTAATGCTTATGAAAGAGAAGTCTTCGCTTTTTGACATTTCAGAAATCAATTTACCGACAAATTTATAATAGCACCTTGGAGGACGTGGTTTACTTGTACTCGATAATTTATGTATCTACGCAGTTACATGTAGTTTGATTTAATGTTCAGGTGTTACGGTACACCTAGTCAAATACGTCATACCGGCACTTTTTTCTGTAACTTAAAATTCCATTAAATGTGCTACGAGCTTCTTCTCTAAAAAGAATAAAATTAATGTCTTAAAGCTACAATGACACATTAGGTGAATGCAGTAGAGTGTCAAGGACGTCCTTTTTTGCAATTGACACATTATAAAAGGCGTTAACTTTAGTAATAATGCATTAACATAAACAGATATAAATCGTGATATAGCAATTTATACTCGTATATTTCCATTCTACTGTCAGTTTCCCGTTTGATCTATGTTAAACCAGATGGGAATTATTAGGCTATGAACTTCAGTCTGAACAAGCGTATGAATATTTAACGTCACGGACAATATACATTATGTATACTTACGCCTATACATAACGGTTAAATAATTTTAAAAATGGATTTAAAGTTGTGCGATCTTTGAAATCCAATAGTATTACTGTGTTGACAAAATAGCATGTATTGAAAAATATCATCACAAAGTTTTCATTTGCACAGGGCCCTAATTGATACCTCTCCTTTGTCAGGTGTAGGATGCCCCAGGGTAAAACGTCACATTGACGACATTATAAAAGTGGATTATAAGTGGAATCCAAGAGAGATATATCCACTGCGTAATTGTGATTTATAAACACTAACTATATACCATCGTAACGCATTGTAACTCGAGATCACGGAAGAAAGATAAGTCATTGGAATATCCAGTTCTGTGTACTTTTTGTTCATATATCGTATTGACCGCTCCACCGCCGACAGAACATAAATGGTATTCATCATTTGAACAATAATTGATGTTTAATCATGTATATATATGTCTAATTAACACAAAAAAATAATATAAAATAATTCATTTTGCCTTTGGTGCATGCTCAATCAGTACTTCATTCCATATACGATATAGTGCAACGGATTTTTTTCGGGATGCAATTAGTTATTGTTTATATTTTTGATTATAAGTAAAATTAGATGCTATAACTTTTGAATGGTGGTAACGGTGTAAAGTAAGTAACTTTTGTAACTGAAGAAAAATACTAAATCATTTGCTCCTGTTTTTGATAGCGAAAACATACCAAATTGTCAGCGATGGAACATCTTTAAGGAGAATTTCATTTAGCCAATCTCGGTGTCAATAACAGCACATAGCACTTATTTAACGCCTCTATCCAATAGATCAAACATTGTCAAGTTCGCGAACGAGTATTTCTACAAAACATAAGCATGATTTTATAATTAAATATCAACAAAAACAATTTTATTGCCAAAATTACTGATGGGAAAAATGCATTTTCTCCGATATCAATACACATACTATTATCGATACACATCGTTTACCAACAAGTGATATCAAGCCTTACGGGAAACAAACTCCATTGCAGAAAATAAATGATTTCTTTGATATTTTTGTCAGGAGACTCAAGTTAGTTACAACTTAAGTCGGTATTCCTTTTCTCGAGCCATTAATGTTTTATGTTATGTTTTATCAAGTATTACGATACCATCAGAACCACCACTCTTTAGGTACGATGCATCCAAAGTGTTTCAATTTTGTTCGAATCGATTTGATTGATTGATTTATTTTTCCCGCGATATAAAACATGGCCAACAGCACTGCTCACTACTATGTGCTGTAATCTGTTCTGCACTGAACATGTAACAAAACACGCTCAGGTAAATTACCATATAAGGTAATGTAGTTAACCGGCTCAATCCTATTGGTTGTGTAGGTCGTTGATACCCACGCATATGTACCTGATCTGTAACGTTTGACGTAATGACGTTTTTATATTGAAGTGGAATTAAACGACACAAGTTCAACCGTCTATGAAAACGTAGGATCTGCTAAATACGATTTGCTTAATTGAGCAATACTTTTTTCCTTAAATGATAATAAACTCAATTATAATGGAGCACATGTTTATATGGTTAGCGCTTAGCAAATATACTAATACCATACTTATTCGTAAACATTGGATATATCTCCGATAAGTACAATTTTACGTTTAAAACACACATGTAGATAGTATAGAGGTTCGATAAGAGGACAGATCCCCTACAAAGAGCCTGTCTTATCCCACACAATGCTACCCCATGGGGTCTCGCCCATCGTTCGGGTCAGAAATACTTACGCAAATAAATCCGTATCAAAGGTTATAGAACCAAAAGGAGCGGAAATATCCGGAAGTTCGTTGAGTCCGGTCAAACAATAATGACGAACAGTGAACATTTAAATCACCTGGAATAAAGGAGCTTTGGGAGACATTTTTTATCCTTATACAGTTCCTTATATGGTCACATATACTATCCAATCAGGGTAGTAATACAATGGACAATGGTTTTTATTGACTAAAATGTAGTCGGGTAGGTGAGGTCATATGTACAAATCTGAGACATAGTCTTGACTCAATTACAAAAGACTAGAAAAAACGTGGATTTTTTTTATACAATCACATCAAAGTTTTAAGTTTCCTTTTAATATTTTTTTTATTTTAACAAAACCTATCGTATTCAATATTTATGATATTGATGATTTACTTGCAATTTATAATTCTTGCACATACTTTCCCCATACCTGATGTATTGTTGCTGATATCAGGTAAACTAATTAAGTGTCTATCGTACTAACATGTACTGCACATTTTTTTCATTTTTGAGTTAATATCCTTTTCCTACCAAATGTTTGTAAAATATATATTTTTTTATATCTAATTCTAATTAAACCTTATCTATATCATTATTTATTAGAAGAACAATTTCTTATTAACGATTTAACGCTAAGCATTCTGAAACTTTCTAAATAACTATGGGTTCATTAAATTGTTTGTGGCATATGAGTATTTTCCAGTG
Organism: Argopecten irradians; assembly: GCF_041381155.1. Taxonomy (NCBI): domain Eukaryota; kingdom Metazoa; phylum Mollusca; class Bivalvia; order Pectinida; family Pectinidae; genus Argopecten; species Argopecten irradians. The sequence goes on from NC_091144.1 coordinate 12,769,417, forward strand.
TTGTTTTATTTTTTTCCGTTTTGCGGCAACTCCAACATACATATATAAATATATATATTTACTGATAGGATTCAGATGTGTCCCTAAGGATACTTTGTCGTTTTTACGTAAAGCGTTATTTACAATGCAAATTGACTACTTGATATGTTATAAAAGGGCGTAATATTACCAGGAAAAGAGGCGCCCTAATAAAATGTCATGAACAAAGTCTGTCATATATGATTAGGTGTATGATATACAGATATTCACAGTAGAATTCAAATGTCAAAAACACCGACACATCGTTACTCCTACCTCAAACTACGACAAGCAAACTGGATACGTACACACGTATTATTTTTAATTCCATATACGAAATGATAACATTAAGATAATGATCAGTTGTTATCCCTAGATTACTGATAAGATTAAATCTTAATTGTTTCTCTATCACGATACTATACAATCATTCTAATTCTGGTTAGGATTTTTCCCTTTTGGCACTCACTGAACAGGTAATATCTTACAATTTGTAATACATGTTACTTCCACCGAATGGATTTTTACTGTATATACATCCAATACAAGTGAAGTTTAATGCCCTATAGCTAGCCTTTTACATAGTGTATTGCCGCTTTAATGGTTATGTTCAGTAAACATTTTTGTGAAATCATTTGGTACGATAAATAATTTTAAATAGAAAGTATTGCAATATGGTTATACAAATATACATTATATAAAACATTCTTTGTCAGATAAAATTCGTCTGAAAACAACGTACGACCGACCCCTCTGGAGCCCCTCAACAACTGACTGGATATAGATTGATAGTTATTGAACATTTCACAGATAGCGTACGTACATGTATAAAACAAAGGTTAGGTCTGGCCGGATAAATAGTGCTAACCTCCAGGGTTTGACCAATATCAAAGGTAACGTGTTTTCATAGCAAGTACAGATCGCAGCCATCGTAAATATATAAACATGCCTTCGAAAGTTTGAAAATATTGTTGAACGTTGTCACAATGACAAGTCTGTAAAATGTCAGCTTTGTGAAATATAGAAGTATCATATTTTTGCACAGCAATATAATTAGCCACCTAAATCTGTTTGGGACTCAGAAACAGTGTCAATAATCCCAATAATGTATTTAATAAAATTTAAAAAAAAATGGTGCGTCTTTTTTCATTTAAGTTTTATCTTATTTATGCTTAATGGTAAGCTAGCGAGGGCGATCTTACCTTGTTTTTTGTTTGATTAATTACCATCCTATTAACAGCCAGGTTCATGTAAGGACTCATGTATATCACTGAAGCATGCCGACGAAGAAACCAACCAACACACCCCACCCGGTCATATTACAATGACAACGAGCAAACCAGTCGTTTCACTCCCTTTATGCTGAGCGCTAAGCAGGAGCTATATATTTTGGTGTATCTGGGCCAGTGGACAGAACTCAGAGCCTACCTCACAGTGGCGAACGCTCGATCTGTCCTTCTTTTATATGGTAAACGTTAGACCGTGTCAGTGGATATCTCCTGATCGTGTATAGAAAAACACCCCAAAACGAGTATTAAAGTGACCGAAGAATTGAAAAGAAATTTAAACAAATTGACATCCCTAGACTTTCTATTGTAGATACATTTTGTAGTGCTTCCATTGCACTCTATGGTTATTTTGAATCTGGAAAAAAGTTACTCCTTACTAAACGTGTTAAGAATGTGCACATGCTCGCACAAGCTCTACAACTAGAAATGTTTTAGCATGTTTGGTTAGTACGCCATTTATCGAGATAAACTTTGGTCGAAATGTTCGACTCAAGTTTCATTATCAAATCACATTTTGACGTTTTTGTTTTAAACCGCGATCAGAAGCGAGCGACATTAGTATCGTTCGTGATCGCTCGACATTCCGAATACGCGTATGGTCTTGCTCTTACAATCTGTCTTGTTGTGAATGAATGTATTAATGTAATATGTATATAAAACCTAATTAGTTACCTTTTCTATGTTTTGCTGTTATATAATTAATCATTTTAAAATATTGTAATCTAATATTAACCAAAGGAAAGCAATTATATAGGCTTTGCCTGTTATTCAATCCTTTCGACTACAACATAATGTAAATAAAAATTTGTTGAAATGAAAATCTATCTCACTGAATGGAACAAGGAATAATCATTACTTTCAAAATATTAAAGACCCGGTAGATAGATATCTGTAACCTAGCTTGAGGCATTTTGAATTCAACAGATCCAATATGGATTGTCCATTAAATACCCCATTTTACTAAGTCTCTTAGTCAATAACTTAATTCTTCACCAATTGACCTTTCAATTGATGCTTTAAATCAAACATGTAGTGTTATCACATATTTTGAGTGTTATAATTATGCAATAATTCGGGATTTTAATATAGCGATTCTTTACACCAACTAAGATATATTGATTTTGATTTGTCATTATTAATTTATTCCACACAATTCATACATAAAATTGCTGTTTCGACATAGAAATAAAATTAAAAAAATCAGAAAGTTTAATTATTAAGACATAACAAAGAAAAGGTGGAAATCTGATATCGGTAATGTTTAATATTGTAACAGAACAGGTTTTGAATAATTCACGAGTGTTTAAACCACGATATAGAAAACGTTGTCTTTAGTTAACCAAACATTTACACAGGTATCAAGATATCGAACAATACACATGTATTAACTTTAGGTGACTAAAGGGTATAGCATCGGATGAAATAGGTAAATATAAAGCAATGAAATTAAAATAAAATCTATAGACTTCCCAGGGAAGACTAATAGAATCTTAACTTGAGATATCCCTGTCCGCTTGACAGACCCATGTAAGATTATTTTTCTCCCATATTTAAAAAAAACCAGATTAGGAATTATTCTTAAAGTCTTAACAGTAAATGGCGTCCTCGAAAATAATTTCCGCATGTATCAATGACGTCATTGTCAAGCACGTGTGAGCCGTCTTTTCCCTACGTACCCCGGTAAAAGACAGAGTTATCTTTTCCCTAGCAACCGCGGGATAACTCTGTCAGGTATGGGAGAAAAGAATATCTATAGTGATCTGCCCTGCAGGTAGCACTTTAGAAATGTACCGGTACTCCATTGAATAATAAAAAAGGAACTTATCGCTGCCTTCTTATTTTTCTCCTCAAAGTCAGTTTCGCCTGGGTTTTTTTTGTGTTCGCCACTGTAAGGACGGCTACCCGACGTTTGGACCCTGGACATACTCATAATCTAAAATAAAATTCCTGTTTAACAATCAGCATGATAAGAGCGGAGCAACCGTGTATTTCGTCATTATGATATTATTACCGGTAAAACCCCAGGAAGGATGAACTATTCCGTGTCCTTGGTAGTACGTTTCAGTTAGATTGCACTATAAAATGGGAAAGAAATTCACTATAACAAGGAGACACACCACAAATAGTTCAAAAGTGTTCAAACGTTATACACCAATATACAGCGTGGCTTCATTACAGTCGCGTATTTTCAAATAGTTTTTTTTTCAAAATAAAAGATAAAATAAAATATATAATTACCAACAATGAAGGAAACTAGGGCTGTAACGAGTATCCGAGTACTCGAGTATTCACGAATTATTGAGAAAGATCGGATACGAATATTCGTTACTCCTGATATTTGTGGATCGCGATCTTTCAAAAGCAAAAAATAATACCTTCTTTAATGCTGTCATAGCTCAAAAATGTGAAGGAATGTACACTAAAGTCTGAATATCATCGATGTTTTCACTTTGAAGTAGACCGGAAGTACACAAGAGCTGCATGAAGTAAAGCTAGCAACATGTTATTTTCGTACACACGCTTCGATGCAATGTTGTAAATTCTTCATAAAATTATAATGATAAAACATAATTATTGACTTCTAGAGATGTAAAAGATTATTATCGATTTCGTTTTCATTACGGGTCGGAAATATGTAAAAATACGAATATATTATATTAGGCAACTGAGTACTGTAGATGTGAACCCCATGTCAAAAACGAAAGGTAGGCTAATTATGAGTCAAAATCATAAATCACCTGATTAAAAATAAAAACTATAGGCCTAGAATCAAAGTAAATTGTAACTACTCTTATAGATTTTTTTTTTTATAACTTCAATGTTTTTCTGTATTTGACTAAAATAAAAGTACAATGAAATGTTTTGATATGGTGAATTATCCCTTACCATGATAATTTCTGTTCACAGATGGTTTGACTTTGATTCATGCCGTAATTGTTGTGCAGTAGTATTTTTGAGATGACATTATTTCAAAATTCAAATGATTTGATTTTTTTACAGTTACAGTGACTGAATCCTGCTGTACTTCACCTGTAACTCTATTGCTTAATGATAAGGAATGTAAAACTGCTAAAATTGGTTTTATTATCAATCAAACATTTATCAATATATAAGACCATTATTGATTTATCAATAAATACAGTTTTACTTCAATTGAATCTTTTGCTTGTATCTAACTGGTGATTTGTGGTCCGATCTGTGAATCGTCAACCCTGAATCGTGGATCGGATCGGATCGCCACATGTTAGACAATCCACAGCCCTAAAGGAAACAATAATTATTTTAGAATTATATTTGTGGATAAAAAACTTTGTTTATATCATGATAACATTGGTTTGGATACAAGGCAAATGAATTTGCTAAATGTGAAGTTTCTGCGATATTTGTGACATGACCAGTTCGATGTTGCGGCAAATTACATCTAAGTCAGATATAGTCGTTATGCATCTATAATTAAGATATTCGGGTTTCATTACACGCACTACTGAAGTCTATCAATCAGAATACTTTGACATGTCATATATTCATAAATCGAATAAAAATCGTTTAACATCAGATGACAAGACATTCCTACATATTTGCTATAGACCTACAAGGGAGATCTCGGGCTAAACTCGAACAATATATATATATCATTTATCAGTTGACGTTTTCATTGAAAAATACATTGAAGATTATTCTTTCTCTTGTCCACGTCACGTTAAACTCGCCGAGGCGAATAATATATTCGACAGTGTACGATATTAACGCGATAAGGAGACGGACGGCCAAGCCTATCTAATCTGGTACGTCAGATTTACCAGGGAAGATGTAGTGACCTGGACAGTCTGTAGGGGGTCTACTATCAGTACGGGTCGACGTACACCAATCCTTGTAATCATGACACTATAATGTTTATGTATATGAAGAACTACCGGGATCACTTCAAACGCATATGTATGCGAGATACATATATTTTTTTTTTCAATCTAATATAATGTTACAACATGATAAACTTACACGAACGATAATTGTATGTCTACAAACATGGAATTTAAAATGACAATTCGGCTTTGCAAGTAGACATTTTGATACGTTTTACAGGCATTGACTCTGACATTAACGGGTACAGTACCACCTACAGCGACACCAACAGCGTACACTCCCACGCATTAACGACCATCCGATATTTGGGCTGGGTGTGGTGTCCTTCACACCTCGGTGAATGGTATGAATGACATCCCCATCATCGTCCAACATCAGAGACATAGAATTCACATGCGTCTTTACGCACACTGCATCTGGACAATTGGTGCTTGTTTGAAGAAGGTCTAGTACGCAGATATGCATTTATTATCTGATTTAGCACTCTGGTTTCATTGCACCGAATTTCTTGTACCTATTTCAATGGGATTTAATCTTTGTTTCGGATTCCGTATTCTATTTCTATAAAAAATGTTTTAGCTATTTAATATGCTTCGTAGTAAAACGCAAAATATAATTATGTCTGTTATTTGGTTTATTTTGCGTAGTGTACATTCTTGAAATATTTACAAAAGTTATCAAATGTCTCATCTTTAATAGCTTGCTTACACACAAAAATTGTGAGGTCCAATTAAGACTCGTCTGTCTTTAATAGCTAGCAAGAGAATAGTTTTTGGCTGGCGACGCACTGGATTAAAGACCGAAAGTGAGGCAATGTAAGGGGTAGAGGATAAATTTTACAGAATAAAAATAAGTATATCCTGAATCATGGCTAGTGAGTTTCATAAGTCTCACAATCTGACATGCAGAGTCGCAGACTTAACAATTTGCTCCCATACATTCATTTTCCAGCGACATTTTCAGTCGTCAGTATAAATGATATAATGAGAAATTGCGATAGGCTTGCCAAAATGCTATAGAGTGTTAAATATATTCACTAAAAGGCTTGATAAGATTTGTCTGAATGTCACATTTGATTCTAATATTAGAATTCAGTGGAGAAAATGTTACCAATATAGTGTTTGCAAACCTTTCCAGAACCGTACAAGCAGTCACGTACCCTCATTATGTAACTTTCCCCGATTGGCTGTTCGTGGGTTGTACCGTAGCCTCATTATGTAACTTTCCTCGATTGGCTGTTCGTGGGTTGTCACATATCCTCATTATGTAACTTTCCCCGATTGGCTGTTCGTGGGTTGTCACATATCCTCATTATGTAACTTTCCCCGATTGTCTGTTCGTGGGTTGTCACGTATCCTCATTATGTAACTTTCCTCGATTGGCTGTTCATGGGTTGTCACGTATCCTCATTATGTAACTTTCCTCGATTGTCTGTTCGTGGGTTGTCACATATCCTCATTATGTAACTTTTCTCATTTGGCTGTTCGTGGGTTGTCACGTATCCTGATTATGTAACTTTCCCCGATTGGCTGTTCGTGGGTTGTCACGTATCCTCATTATGTAACTTTCCCCGATTGGCAGTTCGTGGTTGTCACATATCCTCATTATGTAACTTTCCGTTGGCTGTTCTTTCCTCATATTGGTTGTCACTATCCTCATTATGTAACTTTCCCGATTGGCTGTTCGTGGGTTGTCACATATCCTCATTATGTAACTTTCCCCGATTGGCTGTTCGTGGGTTGTCACATATCCTCATTATGTAACTTTCCCCGATTGGCTGTTCGTGGGTTGTCACATATCCTGATTATGTAACTTTGCTCGATTGGTTGTTCGTGGTTGTCACGTATCCTCATTATGTAACTTTCCCCGATTGGCAGTTCGTGGGTTGTCACATATCCTCATAATGTAACTTTCCTCGATTGGCAGTTCGTGGGTTGTCACATATCCTCATTATGTAACTTTCCCGATTGGCAGTTCGTGGGTTGTCACATATCCTCATTATGTAACTTCCCGATTGGTGTGTTCGTGGGTTGTCACATATCCTCATTATGTAACTTTCCCCGATTGGCTGTTCGTGGGTTGTCACGTATCCTCATTATGTAACTTTCCCCGATTGGCTGTTCGTGGGTTGTCACATATTCTGATTATGTAACTTTCCTCGATTGGCTGTTCGTCGGTTGTCACGTATCCTCATTATGTAACTTTCCTCGATTGTCTGTTCGTGGGTTGTCACGTATCCTCATTATGTAACTTTTCTCATTTGGCTGTTCGTGGGTTGTCACGTATCCTGATTATGTAACTTTCTTCGATTGGCTGTTCGTGGGTTGTCACATAACCTCATTATGTAACTTTCCCCGATTGGTTGTTACGTATCCTCATTATGTTACTTTCCTCGATTGGATGTTCGTGGGTTGTCACATATCCTGATTATGTAACTTTGCTCGATTGGCTGTTCGTGGGTTGTCACATATCCTCATTATGTAACTTTCCTCGATTGGCTGTTCGTGGGTTGTCACATATCCTCATTATGTAACTTTCCTCGATTTGCTGTTCATGGGTTATCACATATCCTGATTATGTAACTTTCCCCGATTGGCTGTTCGTGGGTTGTCACATGTCCTCATTATGTAACTTTCCCCGATTGGCTGTTCGTGGGTTGTCACGTATCCTCATTATGTGACTTTCCCCGATTTGCTGTTCGTGGGTTGTCACATGTCCTCATTATGTAACTTTCCCCGATTGGCTCTTCGTGGGTTGTCCCGTAGCCTCATTATGTAACTTTCCCCGATTGTCTGTTCGTGGGTTGTCACGTATCCTCATTATGTAATTTTCCCCGATTGGCTGTATGTGGGTTTCACCTTTTTTTAAATGTTTTGTTCTTCACCACTTGTGTTGTATAAACAACTCAAACCAAAACCGCAAGTTTGATTTTCATTTCCCGTGTCAAAATATGAATGATGTTATCACCAAGGAACATCGTATAAGCGCTGTACTGACCCAGGAACAATAATATTCAGTCTTAATACATAGATATAAAAGTTTGACAAGAGCTAGGATAACAGATAGCTGTATAATAGACCCTTTTCTGAAATTTGTACAGAGATCACCCTTTGTTCAGAGAAATTGGTACAGAGATCACCCTTTGCACGGAGAAATTTACACAGAGATCACCCATGTACAGAGAAATTTGTACAGAGATCAGGCTTTGTACAGAGAAATTTGTACATAGATCACCCTTTGTACAGAGATCATTCTTTGTACAGAGAAATTTGTACAGAAGAGATCACCCTTTTGAATCACAAGCTTGTACTTTTGGCAACGTTTATGAAACAGTAGAACCTTATTATATCTTTACTTGCAGGATGAATCCAGGTGAATATTAAGACAGCAAGTACATTTGTAATCAGTAAAAATCGTATTCATTATAATTAACACGGAATTTTATCTGACTGTGTATATCTTCAAATGAACAAACCAGCATAATATATGTGATTGTACCAGATAATTCATTAGAGATAGTAATATATACATATATATATCGATTCTTTACCATGCTTTTTTACGCGATCAGCACTTTTTCCTTTTGTTATAAACGAAATATAGATGATATATTATTTTTATTTCGTGGTAACCCCCTCCTTTATTATTATCATATTATAATATTATGGACTTGTGTTACCAAATATATTTCTACAAACAATTTGTAGTTTTAATTGGATATTTTAAAAAGGACAATTTAAAGTTGGCGGATGAAGTCAAAATTTAATTTCCATTTTATATTTTGATGTTATAACTATGTTATCAAAATGTCAAAACTAAATTGTATTACAAAATTTTCTAGGTATTATATTTTGACAAAGCATCAATGTAATGTATTTATCTCCTAAGTGGGTGAACAATTTAAGCCTGTATCCCATGTGTCATGACTATTATAGTTTAAATCTATAGAGAATATATATTACTTGAAAACCAATAAGTTTCCCATAGAATTTAGATGTAAGAATAACTTCAATCGTATTTTCATCTATATTATTATTGCTTCTTGAAAAGAACAAAATCGATACTGTTACTTTTAGGCAATCCCATTTTCTTTGTTGAAATAGAATGTGATGATTTAAAGTTACGTTATTTTTCTTGACCCATTTGATTTTTATTCCATATTGCAGGATATCTAACAAATAATCAAAAAGTAGGATTTTCTTTTGTTCTCATATAAAGTAAATGTCCAACTTCACGCCTTCACATATATCAATTCAACATTTTAGCGTTTGAATATCCTATTACGGTGTTCCGATAATGTCAGGATATAATTAATGTCTTACGTCCAAACCACATCCGTAATTCAAGTATTCCAAATTAAAAATCAAATAACATATTGACAATGCAAATATCCTTAATGGAAAATATTGAAAAGTTCAATATATCTTTATTTTTAAACATTTAATACATCATGTATATGATATTGAAGTGGTGACACATTAACATTTGTACTGGTAGTTTACTGCAAAATGATACCACGTCGCGACAGATGAAAGGAAACGGAGATCTGATATCCCCAGTTTCCGCGCTTCAATGATCATTAAAATGCTGACTAATTATATAGAGAGTGAATTAAAGCAATGCTAACGATTACGTCACGATATGAGGGAATGTGTCCTAAGCCGAGGATGCCGAGGATAAGGCTAAGTCACATTTCACACGTTTCAGTAAGCTAGAGTAAAACTTTTAATTTCCAAGAAGGATGGAAATTTATCATTATTTATTCAGTAATGGAAGTACCCCATATTAGTAATCCTCGAATTAGAATTTACAATTAATTCTCCTAATCTTCTATTTGCAATTAAGTGCTGCTATCTTGAGAAACATTTTCAACTTCTTAATATCTACTTTGGTGTTTAGCTGACAGTTCCCCGATACTGAGAATTTTCGGCATTTTTCGGGTCTATTCAAATTTCTGTATAGCCGCCATCTTGAAAAAAATAACTTTCAGAATTTTCTGTCAGTTTCAGTGTTGAGAATTTGTATGAATTTAAAGGAATTCTAACCGAAAGTATTGATATATTTTACTCTGCAGATATTGCTTATCTGTTAAAAAATAGAATGGACTCTCTAAGTCACCATCTTAAAAACATATTTAATTCTTTTCATATTCGATTGGTGTCAAAGTTGCCAGATGATCGTTAAGGCCCATGATTCTCTCGTCTAATTTGAGGACACAAAAGTTAGTGTTGATAATGGCATAACATATATAGAAGATTCAACATCGCCTTCCCATCGCCTACCCAACGTTAGGGTTTTCCCGTTCGTCTTACAATGTAACAAAAATAACGTTTAGCCAGGAATTACTTTCTTTCTACATCAAGACTTTCTGAATTGTTATGTCTCCCAAAATATGTCAAATGTCGTGTTTTATAACAAATATTCTACAAATATATCAGAGAAGTTCATTACAGACGTCAGGTTTACTGCGGATGTGCTCTTTCCAAATGGAGCACTGCACATAAGGCAATTATATTATTGTCGTGTGTGAAATCAGGTGTAAGTCCGATAGTATAGAACGAGAAGGCCTCCACTGAGTAAGGTCTACACAAAATTGTCGTACACATATCATATTTTAATTGACAATTACAGCACTGCCTTTGTAAACGGGGATGTGATTTGTAGCGCATCAACATTAATGTTTGCGTTGGGAATTGTATGAAATTCAAATGCATTCCAAATAGTGATTTCGGATATCTCCTGTTTGAATTGGAGTGGTTAATACCAGACATGCTTTATCCAACTTTCCATTTCATCGCGTGCGCGCAGTTAACTGAGGCAGTGGGTCATTTGCTCTATTGATGGCTAAAGTCGGGCAGAGTTCCGAAGTCAATCATCGATTTTTGGTTTTCTATTGTCAAAAGTTAACTCGTATTGCTGTTATTCACGGTGTCGTGTATTCACGCGAGAAATAGACATAGTAAAGTTCTCTGACAGAATTTCGTATACATTCTAAGTCAGCATTCCGTTACATTTAAACTATTATTTAAATTGTGTTCTCAATAAATATAACAAGTCGAGTAGTGTATTAAATTTCCAGTATAAAGCAATTTTTTAATTTATACTCTTAGAATCGCAAAATGTAATGAGAAAATAAGATATTTTATTTGATTTATTATTCATCGTTTTCTGTTTGATATTTTTATAAACTTTAGTGGCTAGCCTAGTCAGAACAGAAACGCATTCCTCATGAACAATCACGTATAGTTATCTTATAAATTGTATTTAAGTCTGCAAACATGACGTCTATTAACAGAAAAATAAGATTAAGTACAATATATTCCAAGAGAGCAGAATTCGTAAGTAATTTTGCCAATGTTATATCCATACATCTCAGTCAGTCTAAATTTAAGTTTTCAAAACTTATCAGCTTATTACACTAGTTTTTAATAATGACATAAGACAGCTGAATGAATCATACAAAAATCATACAAAAATCATTACATATATAACTTATTAATCTTTGTTAACCGCAACTAAAAGGTTTGTCTCGATAGCATCAAAATTGAAAACTTGTAATATAGAAGATAGCGCCACCAAGCATGGCCGGAAATGTCTAGACATGAAAAATCAGAAGTCTTTTTATTACATAAAGAAATGTGTATGGTATACAATGTGTGTAAAACAGAATACTAAGCAGAATAAATCAGACTTTTTATCATCGACACACATACGAAATAGGAAACCACAGACGTCAAAAGCGGCTGATTTATTGGAATTGAGTGTCGTCATTCTTAGACGTGCACATTAAAGTCACTAAGTACATCACGTGTGGAGATTCCCTAACAATGGTTCCGATTGGCTGGTGCCATCCAATCAAAATCCCCGTAACACCATTATTTAGTTGACCATTGTGACTTTGATGGACATATCTGACGGTCCTTTTGACCAAAGGTCATCTGCGGTCAAAGGAACTGACATCTCCAACAGATTCGGGCTATATACAGTTGCGCGTCACTTTAATTTCCTAAAATAATTCATTTTATATTTGGACGACTATCTGTGTCTGTGGCCGATAGGACACGTGGCATTCCTCAGCTTGGAAGACAATCTCTGAACGTTATATTATCTTAGATGAACCAAAGGTCTTATAGGCTTCAGGACTTGAAAAATTCAAAAATCATACTGAAGGAAATCAATAGTGAAAAAAATAATTTCTATCTTTGTTTTAGTATTGTGTATTCCGAATATTTCTTTACATTATTTGTTATTTACTATTTAAAGTTATATGTGCCGCAATTGTCATACTTACGAATAAAGGATATTTTATTCATCGTAAAAATTACAAACATTTTGAGAATTAAAATACTTACAATCATAGGTTTTAATTTTACAAGTAGAGATAAGAACTGAAAATTATTTTGGCAGTGCTGTTAAAAATCATCTTATTTATTTGCATTTTAGCGCAGTATGCTAAGTTGTGGTCTACAATTTTTTTGCACTTTTTTGATCATTGGTGATTGTAAAGTGAATTCTGCAGGTAAGTTTCAATCTAAACATAATTCAGGCATAAACAAATTACAATGCATAAATTTTGTGGCGTAATTAACGTTTTTTAGGCATCATGCATGGTTGTCCATGTGAATAATTTTCACAGCTTAATTCGTCAAACCTGATGCTTTTCAATCGATTACTTAAAAAATAATACATGTATGTCAAAATGTTCGCCCAATTATGGCTCAAATAACTTTAATACTGAAATGGTTTTTTTGTTTTCTTTTTGTAAACCAGCAAAGGTGTGGTCATGTTTTATTTCATAAACAAGGCATTTACACATTTGTTCATTTATATTTATCCACTTTACATGAAATTACCATATATACACCATGTAGTTAACCACGCCCGGTATCACTAGATGGATTTCATTCTAATCTGCATCTAAAAACTATTTTCCGTTGAACTTGTCAAGTTGATGACGCAGGTCCCAAAAGAAAATTTTGAAATTGACATAGATATCAATTGTAAGACGGAAACTATAAAAATGATACCGTTATGAATATCAATATAACGGATTATTGAAATATTTGACATAAACATTTTGATAAATGTATTTTAAAGGTTATATATACCGTAACTGGGCGCTAATATCGACTTGCTATTTTTCCTCGGTTTGTTTTCTTTGTTTGTTTGATTTATTAACGTCCTATTAACAGCTATGGTCATGTAAGGACGGCCTCCCATGTATGCGGTGTGTTGCGTGTATGTAAAGTGCGAGGTGAGTGTTTTGGGAGACTGCGGTATATTCATGTTGTGTCTTCTTGTATAGTGGAATTGTTGCCCTTTTTATAGTGCTATATCACTGAAGCATGCCGCCGAAGACACCAAGCAACACACCCCACCCGGTCACATTATACTGACAACGGGCGAACCAGTCGTCCCACTCCCTGTTTGCTGAGCGCTAAGCAGGAGTAGAAACTACCACTTTTATAGACTTTGGTGTGTCTCGGCCAGGGGACAGAACCCAGAGCCTTCCTCACAGGGGCGAACGCTCAACTCAGGGCCAAAAGTGAGGCGGTGCCAAGGGAGGCATTAGGAAAGATAAAGTCAGTTAGGAAGAAGAGAAAAGATAAGATACTAAATTTAGTCGCCTTTTACGATCATGCAATAGGGGCAGCAGGTACAATTCTAACGCCCTACCTATTTTTCCTTGGGAATCTATTATTGAAAACCATAAGGTTTAATGTATTTAGCCGTGAAAATCATTCCAATGGACAGATATGATGCCATCAACTTGTTCAACTTTAAACTTAAAAAATGAAACTACACAGGAGGAGATCCCATTCGGTACCGTTTTTATCAAACGTGTACTTATATAAACCATGAAAAGGTTTTTTTGAAAAGAGAAAATTATTCTTTAAAATCGTAATGCTTTATTTAGTGTAATGTAAAATAATAATGCGAAGAATAATAATTAATGAAATGGTGACATTGCTGAAGTCTTATTGGGTTAAAATCTCATTCAGATTTGCAGTTAGCATTATCAGGAATATTTCGTTAACATTAAATATTGTGTTTAAGTACTTATTTCATGTCCTTAGGTCGGACGTTTAATTTTCAATTGTCTTAGATTGTTATTGAAAGTCAAACGAAAAGTAATCAAACTAGGGAAGGACGATGTATTTTAAAAGAGTTTTCCATTGGTCACCGATAGACTGATGGCATATTTACTTTCAGCCATAAGGGAATATTAGGAAAGCCAGATGATGAGTCTCGTTATTAAGACTTGGGGGCATAATATGTCTTAAAGCAAATACTAAAACTGAAGCTATAAACTGGTGCTACTGGCCTCATAATACGTATACACACACACTATTACGGCCTCCACTCACTCAACTGTCAAAATTTCCATCAGTAAAATCATTCCTGGAAATAGACCTAACATAAAAATGGCACGTCATATCTCAGGAAACCAAATTCACACCATCGAAAATTATAATATCAGATTTGTTTGTTTAATCAATTAATGTCATATTAGTTCTGCAGCGTGAATGGCAGTGATACAGAATAGTCACATTTTGCTATATTTATTTTTATTTTGTCATTGTATCAGCTTAATCAAATATTTTCATAATATGTCCTGTACACAATGTCGTATGTCTCATTATATTGCCTATCGTGAATTCTTTATACGCGTTTTATAATCTTTGGTACATGAAAGTATCAGCAGCCTTTTATGTCCTGAATCTTCCAAGTATTGGCTGATAGTACAGTATGCCACATTGTTTTCCCGTATACTATATTACTATATTCTTCCATACATTTATTCAAATACAAGGACTGTTAGGTATACTTACATTTGATAAATTAATACATTAATTAGCATTCAAATATTGTTATTATTATATTAATATTATTATTGCTGTATTATTCACATACTCTTTGAGTTTACGTTCAATCTCACAAAAAAATTACACACAACTCACGAAAATCAACTTTACCTATCCCTTTCGTAAAACATCCCTACCTATTCAAAAAAAATGATGGGATTGTAAATCAAGGAAAGGAAAAATGCTATATTAGGACGAACATTTCATTTGTTAAACATTGACATTTCGCAGTTGGTTAACAACTATATCCGGATCTTGAGGGCACTGAAACGATATCAAACCTTAATTCCATGAACGCCGGGGCGTGTTGTATTTGAGATGTTATGTAATGTCAAGTTCTATCTGATTTTAAAATTCTGGGAACAATGAAATCGAAAAGTACGAAACAATGAATGAAGCGACCAAAAATCAACGTCGTCGGCTTTGGTTGCACTTCAAATAATCCATGGATGACTCGGTATAATTCGTATGTGGTAGTGAGTCAACAGAGCGGACATATCATTGGCACCATCGCCAGTGTAAGGTGACTTATAGTTTAAAATGGTAATAAATCTTTATTTTAAGATAGTTGCAGATATGTTTCAAACGTATGTTTTCAAACATCATTTTTAAAAAAAGATTCGATAGCAGAAAACGTGGATTTGACTCTCTTTGAGATATTTGAACTAAAAAAGGCCAAAAATCCCACTTCAACAGAAGAACGATAGCCCGTGATACATATGTATGCTGATACAATATAGATTGTAGATTCTGGTAGAGATTATGTCGAAAGACGTTAGTGCCGAAATTCTGATGAAGGGGAATGCTTCAAATATGTAAATCGAAATATCTAATACGATTTATTTGTATAAGGATAAACATTTATTAAAAAAAAAGAGAATTGTTGTTAACAAAATAAAAATGTAAATCAATACTATTAAAATGATCCTAATAAGACTTTCAAAGGGACATACGACAGTGTTGATATATTACAATTTTGCGTGATGCAATATTTATAACTTGTTTCATTTGCTGTGTCCAGACGGATATGAATTACAGTTATAAAAGCAGATGTTGGCATAGGTCGTGATTGTTTATTTGGCTGATGAAATACCACTAATATTCTGGTTAATATTCTGCGACAGCCTCACCTATTCCAATAAAAGTAGGGTCATAAAAAGGGCCGACATGTTATGTAAAAATTAACAAATAATTTTGAAAAAGGCAAAATTATATTCTGGGAATAAACTTAAAAAGAACTATGTTTTTGATTTTACTTATCGGGGTATCAAAAATGGTTATGAAGGATGTGTTTGATGGATAAACTGAAAAGATATGACTCAGGCATCTCAAACATCACTTAAATCGATGTTACTTAAAGTGTACACGGAATGGTTTGTTATATCGAGTTATACAATTGCGTCATTAAATTAAAATAAGAATGGGGAATGTCTGAGTTATAATATTATTGGAGGCGACAATTCAAACAGTTGTAGCTTAAGTATACAATATGAAAAAGAACATTTAGGTATATTGCACTCTACCAATATGTTTTGTTATAAAAATTAAGTATTTAAATAATTCCAAAAGTGAAAAGTTAAAATGTACAATAAGATTTCGAAGCAACATTATCGGATTATAGATCAGTTTACAAAATCATGTTACAAAACTATATATATATTATACTGAATATGTGTACTCTGGGATTGGGGTCTCGCGTTGTGTAATTGAGAACATTCCAGTTTTAAGGATTAGATAATATCCAGTGCAATAGTTGAACAAGTGCGTTTGTATATCATAAAACGGTGGCAATTTTGACTCTTACGTAATGAAAATGTCTAGACGAATAATTAAAATAAATTATTTTAATTCTAAGAATATGATCGAATATTATAAAAACAACTACACTTTTGTCATTAAATTCTATGATTTTGTAGATTTGAGAAAATATATTATACAATACCTGGTTTTCTTGATTTTAAACTAATAGAAATTACAGAAAATAAAAAAAAATCATAAAAACAATTATGAATATTTAAAACACCCCTGGAATAATTTATCACTTCTTGACTTTTATTTAATAATAATGCTAATATTTGTTCATGTAACACTTATTGCAATCTATAAAACATATCACACGTTGAATTTAAATAGTTGATATGCATATTACAAATAAAGTTGTTGTACCGAAAAACTGGATAACCCAAGAAAACTGAAATATTATAAGCTTAAGTTCTAATGGGATGTTATTTTTTATTATTCATTTCTACTCTTCATTTCAGAAGCCATGAATCTAAAAGCGTAATACGTTAACTGAGTGGAAACTGTACAATAAATGTATGTACATTGTATTTTGGCCATCTTCTGTCCAGTTTAGCTGATTTTTACGAGTTTGTAATTCCTTGGGAGGGATAACTTAGTTCCTCAGCTGAGCGGGAACTGCACATGACCTACAGATAAGAGTTTTGACCTGAAATTAATGGACATGCATGGTTCGACATCAAGGTTTTATGTTTAACCGTATGATGGCATGTCAGTGTAACTCTGAAATTTCCCGCCGCTGGATCAGATATTGGGAAACACGTGGTACCACCCCGACCTTTGAGTGGCGTGGTCGGGTGGTGTGTCCGTCCATACATAGAACCGAGTGGCGTGCCTCGTTTAGTGGTTGTCGGCGGGCCAATGTTTACAAACATTAAAGTTCAGCACGGGTACATTCTGGAGATTAGGCTCTCTGGGTTACCAGGCCTTGGTGATCAGTGTGGTGTATGTAAACAGAGACTCGGTCGATCTTTAAACTAGGGCTAGGTGGTATCATTTAACTGTTACACTTAGTTATGCCTTTGTTTATTTAGGCTACCAACGATTTTCTTTATTTACAGAAACATTTAAATGATAACGAAACTTCTTTCTATGTTTCTGAGGTCAATATTTGTACAAGGACTTATACAGTGACCAATATGGACGTGTAACCTTTCTAACTAGCCAATCCCGATAGGAAGACATATATGTGTAACGTAATCTGATACTAGGGACCAGGTTTTAGATATTGAACTGAAAAATCTTATATCTAAAATATTTTTATTTTTATTGATATTTACTTATATCATTAAATATATTCGAGTTTTCATTTAATTTTAAATACTCGTTATTAACAAGTGATTCTATCGCTAAGAATGTATGCAGAATAAGTCGAGTTGTTTACATATCAATTAATCTTAATTCTAAATATAATAGCAATCACTTGAACAATGCGAACATTTTTGTGGAAACTTTTCTCCAAATTCTTGTACCGATATAAATCTTATTGTTTGATTGAAAGTCGGTTAATTCATGCTGCACCAATAACAGATTGTTAAATACCACTTCTGAATAATTCATGCTTTAAATTCTTTCAATTAAGCTTACTGACCGGATTTTGTTTGGTCTGGTGCCAAACCATATGTACATGAAGACTTTGAATAGGATACCACATGATAGAGATAATCGTGCATGAGTGAAAACGATAAAAACGTTGTTTTTATTTATTTATTTATTTATATCTTATTAATTTTTATTTATTTATTTATTTATTTTTTAATTCGATTACTTCTCTGTTTAAAGTTCGTGGCAGATTCTTGTATTAATCCCGGTTAATAAATTCACACAAAAAGCAACGAGCATAACATTTTAATATCGATATGGGGGACAAACAGTAGAGAATTTAAATTGTTTTCCTTGTGAGACAAGTACATGGATTACATATGACATTTGCATCTACCGAGACAAGCTTGTAAAAAATATTACGACGTAGGGAAGTTATGTTACAGAGGATCGGTCATTCGTTGCCCTTCATATTAGATTTATTATACAAGTTTAGAATTTTTCAGTTTTTGCGAGTCATTGGTGAGTACAAGATGGAAAATAATAAATCCAATATGAAGGAAAACGAATGGCAGATTCTATTCATCATATGACTAATATTTGCCTTTGTGTCTTCCCGTTTAGAGTTTTGTGCCGGATGATCACTCAATCGATCAGTTGAGATTCGGGCAGTATCACTAAAAACCAAATGTCGGTCAAGTACAAATGTACCGTAATAACTATTGCGAAAAATAGTTAGTTTATTTAAAGTAATAATCTAGTTTATCATGTACTTCATTACCAAACTTTTACATCCAAATGATTTTTTAAATTAAGCGACAAATTCAATGTAAGATAGTCGTCGTTCAATTCATCGTTTCCTACTAAAATAAGTGTCGTTTCCCACGCGCAGAAATACGTACCATTCATAGTAATCAATCAATCACAATGCAGAGAGGTTGTATAACACGCGTGTAATAAATACAATTTAAGAAATGGTTTTATTGAATGGGAAAACACGGAAGTATTATGATAAAATGGTATCCAATATCATATATTTGTTTAAAAGAAGGTGACTTTAAAGTTTCAAACACACGAAAAAGACATTTTTAAATGAATCAGTTGGAACATTTGAATGCTACTGAGCTTTTTTTTGATATGTGTGTAGAAATGGCACTAACATCAATTGTTATTATTGTATTTGCAATGGTAACATGATGGAGCTATAGCGCTGTTATTTGCGTTGTTTAATGACATTGTTGGTTATGCTTTTCCGCTTATGGAAGTAAGTCCCGTCTTCTCACGAGTGAGTTTAAGATCTTTCAGACCATTCATTATTTTCAGCATTAGACGTACTTAAAAACACTTCACATTCGGTGATACTTGGGAGACTCTCTCATGGCTATGTCTGTAGGATTAACGCTTGGTATTTGTGTTGACGATGTTTTAACACATTCGATCCAAAATGAAAAAAGACCACCCCTTTAGAGGAGGTATTTTCTCATCAAGACGAAAAACCAACTTCATGTCTACCTCCAATACACGTTTATCTGAATATTTAGATCAGGCATGATAGCAATAAAAAGAGCATGTAAATACAACATGCTTTTTATTATTACTCATGTGTTTTTTGGCATTCAAGACATCTGTCAAAAATTCAGTTCATATTTCAGTAAAAAAAAACCAAAACAAAAAAAAACCCATCAGTCATATTTGTTTTTATTTAGATCAATTTTGAAGTAGGGCTTAATTAGTGATATTGAATTAATTTTTAGCACATTGCAGCAAGTATTAAATATTGAAAATATTTTAGAATCTATTTTATGATAGCAAAAGAAAATAGACAAATCGTAATAGAAAATTATGTTCAACACATTTTGTAAATATAATTTAATAAGCAGGCGTGTGCTTGTAAATGACAGTAGATTAAAACCGTAAAACGCAAACAGATGCTGCACAAATGGTCATTTCTATCTATTAAAACAGAAGCAGAACAAAAGAAAAAAAGATATATGTATCTTTGTGTTAATTAGACACATATTTAGTCGATTAACCATTTATTATTTTCCCAATGATAAATAACGGTAATATTTAAACTTTAAACTCTATCGGCGGTGGAGCAACTGACCGCAAACTTTTCACTTGTGAATACTGTAATGAACAAAAGTGTATTCTGGCTGACTTCCAATCACCCCTAGATTGGCCACTAGAACCTGAGTTGCTGATAAGACTTTCTCAGTAGAGGTTTTTCTAGATTAACTCCCATCTAGTGTAAAACTTATGCAGGCACGTAGTAGAGACAAAAATAATCAAGCCAAATTTTAGTGATTTTTTTCAATATTCTAGAGACTTGTGGCCAGTCTTAATTACCCCCGACTGAGTCGAATCGGATGGTTGGATTATCTGTTTGTTTTAATGACCGAAATTAGTAACTGTACAGCATTATAAATTATTTAATTATCATGAAAGTGGTTGCTCAATTTCTAATTGAATTAAGACCATCTATATTGTTCCTCGTAAAGTGTTTGTTATTATAAGAATTGAAAATCTTAACCATAATCACTAAAACTAGGACATGTTTTTTTTCTTATGGAGCAGATCGTGTTAGCTACATAATTCATCCTTGAACGAATTTCTAGTACAGTGCATACTGGCGAGTGCAAAGCAAAACTGTTTTGACCCACCAGATTTATCTCCCTTAGTTTCATTTTGATGGTCACGGGCGGAATATGTGTCAGAATTTGCCAGAAAGGAGGAAACGATAAATACTGCTCACTTTGATGACCTAGCTTATTGCAGCACATCTGTACATATGTTGTAATCCTTCGTAACTCATTCATTAACAGCAATTTCTCTACGTGAATTTTGTCTGATATCTGTAAACCTAAATTAAATCGCTAAATCCTAACATGAATCTTGTGTGACTTTAGACAACTAAAAAGAAAAAAATTGTTTGACGCATCATAAGCACTCAAAACATTTGAAGGTCATTCACGAACCTACAGCAATGTTGAATGTAGATAAATCGGTAAGCTCTTATACAATCCATATTAAACTTTCTACAAAAATGATTTCCGATTTAGGCTATGACAGATATTTTTGAATTAACATTTCATTACTGAATCAATATTTCAACTACTTCATGCATTTTTTCGTTAAATCATATCATGTTATTTTTGAGATATGTTGCATTATATATTTGTGCTATTTGGAATTTGTTCCCAATTTTAGATTGACACAGGTTTGTAATGGTTCCAGTGATATTAATTCCCGATGTCAGGGTAGAACGATCATGACCCTTTGTGGTGGCTATGACGTATGTTTATATATTCGTGCCGGTCGTCAAGATTGACACATAACACATGGACGGACCTTGGCCATAGTTTAACAAATGTCTCTTAATTTAAGGAAAGGAGAGAGCGTGACGGACGAATTAAACAATTAAACGGTATTCTGAACAGCTGTATAAGCTATTTACATTGTTCTTGGTCTCGGATAAGAATCAAACATGTGCCTGTAATTCGTAAGTCAAGCCAGAAATAGGATTTCCCACCTAATACCCCCGGCAGGAAGGCATTTTTCCCATCCTTCCAAATGTAGGACTGCATATTTGTGGTCAACATTTAATGAAGCCTTCGCCAGGCTTTCCACAATGCTATCGAGTGTCGCTGGCGTAAAATAGTCGAACCAACCGCAAACCTTGTCGACACAAGATCAAAGCCGCATGTCTTTAATGGAAGTATGATGTAATGGTTACCGTGACCGAAACCTTTGGGCTAAGTAGGGTATCCAAGTCCAATCGATTAACTATCTGTACATTCTTTAAGACATGACTTCGTATGTGATAATGATCTGCATAGTTTAATAATTTAAGCCATGATTGTCTCATACAATAGATGTAGATACATTATCCCTATAATCCCATGTTTATATAACATTGGCGAATTTTTTTTATCAAGAACTGGTGATTAACGACTTGACGAAGAATCAGTAATTGTGATCGTATTCAAGGATACTGTATGGTTAAGGTACTGACAGCTTTATAGACTCTAAAGGACTAGCGATGACGATGAAAACGATAAAATAAATTATTATCAATAGTGGACGATGAAAACGATAAAATAAATTATTATCAATAGTGGACGATGAAAACGATAAAATAAATTATTATCAATAGTGGACGATGAAAACGATAAAATAAATTATTATCAATAGTGACGTGAAACGATAAAAAATTATTATCAATAGTAATGAAAACAATAATAATTAAATTATTATCAATAGTGGACGATGAAACATAAATTTTCAAAACAAAACTAAATAAATATTCATATGATGATGAAACAATAGTGGACTATTCAATTAATTTTCAAAAACCAATAACAATATTGATGAAACTGGGTCCTAATTCAATGCATTTGAAGGTTTAAGTGTTTTCGGGTTTTTTTTTCCATTTCATTATTCTGTTGTTATTTGTCTATGCTTGTTTCTAAAAGCGGACTATGTTTACATAAATATACTAGATTAGTCATCAGACCCTTTTAAGCCCCATGAGGCTATTTTAACAGCATTTCTTTTTGAATCATGCTGACGGTTTGATTTTCAGTTTATCATGATATATATTTATTTAAAGCTTTAACTTTTTTCATCTATCGCGCCAATATATAAGTCACCACGAAAACCATATAACATGTACCGTTGATTAAACTTAAAGTTATATGTGCCATAGTTTTCATTTAAGAAGAGCTTTTTATATCTTATTCACAACCAAAAATACCAATATTTTGAAAATTATAAAACTTACAATGCAAAAGTACAAATAGGAGCTGAAATTGATTCTTTACAAAACTTTACTGTCAAAATCATTAAATTTACATCTACAGTGCATATACAGAGAGAATACATGGTTAGGTTCTTATAATAATAGGTTTGGTATGAGACTGAGGAGAGCCGAGATGACGTGGCTTTGCCGAGTCATCTCGGCTTCCCGTGTCGATCATCAAAATAAAACTTGTATTGTAATATACTAACCGTGTATTCTGTTTATCCTACATTCAAAACGAAAGCATATCAGCAGCTAGAGGAGACATGATGATCTCAGGGAAACAAATCGTCATGTCGCTATCATACCTGGACAACGTATGTTTCATTATTCCAAATATCTAACTGCGTATGTTTAAGTTACACTGATGTACCGAAGAATGCATACAAGTGTACAAAGGGTAAAATAATGTATATGATATTAAAAAAGGGAGGAAAAAACACCATATTTCTTATTAATTTATTTTCAACAATTTCAAGTGGAATAAAATGTTGTCGACAACTCGAAACCCATAACAACTCATTTTTGTCGTTTAAGTTGTTAACACTGTAATGAAAACATCCGAGAGGTTCCGAGAGGGATATTTGTCTCCCGGACACGTGACGATGTTAAACCAATTACCGGCACTGTTATATCGATGAGTAATATTAAATAACTTAAACTTCCTATTAACAGTTGAGGTGTATGCAATGCGTAGCGTGTGTGGATGTTTTGAAAGGCTGTGGTATATTCGTATTCTCTCCTTATAATGTTCAGCAGAGAACAAACTCGATGCTTAAAATCTGGTTCCGAATATAGGAAATTGTTCATTATAGAATTGGTTATATTTTAAAGGATCAATATTATAAAAGGGAATTTAATAAAGGATTGATATATGGTGTAATTAAATTGTGTATCTGTTTAAGTTGTATTTATTGTAATTCTTCTTTGTTTGTTTAATTAATTAACGCCCTTTTAACAGCTATGGTCATGTAAGGACGGCCTCCTATGTATGCGTGTATGTTGTGCAAATTGCGTGCTTTGGGAGACTGCTGTAAATTCATGTCGTGTATATTTGTATAGTGGAACTGTTGCTCCTTTAAATGTGCTTTATCACTGAAGCATGCCGCCGAAGACACCAAGCCACACACCCCAACCAGTCACATTATACTGACAACGCCCAAACCAGTCGTCCCACTCCCCGTATGCAGAGCGTTAAGCAGGATCAGAAACTACCACTTTTATAGACTTTGGTGTGTCTCGGCCAGGGAACAGAACCCGGAGCCTTCCTCACAGGGGCGAACGCTCAACGCAAGGCCAAAAGTGAGGTGGTGCCAAGGGAAGCATTAGGAAATCTAAAGTCAGTTAGGAAGAAGAGAAAAGATAAGATCCTAAATTTCTTTATCGATCATAAAGCCCTACTGATGGTTTAGATCCATAAAATCACCACTGTGCTAGACATATTGTTTACTGTTGCATGAAATATCACGTTTTGAACCGCCACATTCAACGGCACGCTTCACACTTTCGGATAATATCGGAAAACCGAGTTGCATTATGTGACCAACATCGACAACCAGTATAGATCAGATTCAGCCGATTCGTATCACGTGACCCACATCGCAATACCCGTACAGATTGAAACCGTTCGGATAAATCCGAGCTATTTCAAATGTGTACCGGTACACGTGGAAAATCAATATTTAGATTTAATTATTTGATAACTTTGCGAATACGTACTTAATAAAACTCGATAAATATGGGAAGTTTAAAACTTATAGAGACAAAAATTTATGTAGAACACTTAAAATTTAAAACCTTAATGTTTTTCTATGACAAAATTAGAAAAACCTAATTATATATAATAAACCATACAACTTTAAGTCAACGAGTCGACGTCTCTATTTTAATGGAAAAGGTATTGTTAGCAACTGTAGGATTCTGCACGGGGTATTTTTTCCAATGTTTGGAATCAATTTCTTTTTTCACAACCCAACGAGACTAAGGGTAGTAACATCAATGGTTGCAATCATTTTCAAAAATACCTTAAAACATAACATAAACAGAAATGTAGGATTTCATCGATCTATGAAGGGATCATTTTCTCTATATCGACACAGGATGGCGTGCCACCTTTGTGAATCACATCGCTATTTCGCGTCCTTCACTTTGTTGTTTATAGCGATATGAAAGGAAAATCATAACCAATTACAATGCTAACTTTTTATAAAACAACTGAAAATTAGAAATGAAGCAATACATTGTTAATCGCTAACCTTCATTTAAACATGATACAGATTTATGACCATTAAAGGGACATGAACCTTAAATATTTTGTTCTGTATGGTTAGATATGGTTTTCAGATGTGTATTTAATATTTCATTACAATGATTGGTTGTCTAAAACGACAGGAACACGTGGGGAATACCACCTAAAAAGTGATAAAAACAGACCGTCATATTCTATTTTTGGAACACGAAACGAAAGCTGGCCGGAAGCGAGGTTATAATGAACAAAAAACTTGCTGACATGACAAGGAAAATTAGTTTTCCACATGTTAAGATTATTTTCTAATTTACGATGGTTGACAAATGAAGTTTACGCCATATTTGTTATAAAATAATTTGTATTTAGCGTAAGAATGATAAGTCAAAAGTCAAACGAGACTTTTCATTGACAGGGCACCGCGAAGGGAGGTTCCTGACTTATTGCACATATGTACATCACGCAAGTAGCATTTCAGTGATCCATTTACATTCACCTACTTTCCCAATCGCGCACGTTACTGTCTCTTGACGTACACTGTTTTCTATCGGAATTCGTTTGTGTTCGCTTCACCCACGTTTTTGACCCACCATTTTGTTTACATATGCAGTGCATTGTGGGAGGTCACTAAAGTTCAACACTACTATACTATCGTTACAAAATTCGACCGGGCCGGTTCAAAATACAGAAAGATGGAATTTCCATTATAATTATTTTATTTGACACATTTGCACAATAACTGATATATATTACTTAGTAAGATATCTGACACGTGTTAAATATGTATTTTACTCAAATTTGCATGGTTTATTTAGGTTCATGTCCCTTTAATGATCAAAAACTTTTGTTTCAATATAAATTTAATGTCTTAAAACATATTGATGTTGACAACTTGTTTTCATCCTTCACCCCTATAAATATATATAAATCGCCATGCTCGATTCCAATATGAAATGTTTGTACAGATGGTTGGCTAAAGTTAACGTCCTATCAAAAGCTAATGTCAATAAAACAAATATTTGTTAATTTTCAACATTTTAAAGTAAAAAATAAAAGTGCTCAAATTATCATTATAATTTTTCATGTAAAAATAAGCTGACAAAAGTGTGTCATTTCACACATTTTAAGGCTCTATATTTGAATAAACACGAACCTAGTAAAGATTTACAGCAAAAATTAGCTAAATACAGATACAAATTCTGGCGCAGTGATGATTTAAGTAAAAAAATCAGTAAAAAATGATAAAACTGTGGCTCTTCTCATAGCGAAAATAAGCACAATTTCAAAATGGTCGCCAAATGGGCAATTTCTTTAAATTCGCATATAAAAAAATCTACTAAAAATAGATATGCAATTTTTTGGCAAAATTTGCAACTGGCAACTTGCTACATATATTGATAAATTGTATTTGAAAATCACATAACTTCTTTGATCTTTGTCGAAACGAGACTTCAACGGGACTGAAACCTCAGAAGAATACATCCTTAAGACGGCCCCCGGTGTGTGCAATGTATAGATTGTTTATCTCCTCGAATCATTTATCTTCCACAATTCTTGCAAAAACAAATTCAAAGGTATTTCCTTTCATTATTAAATCTGTACAGCTTAATCTCCGCGAAATAGCTTTGTAACAGAAATTGCGACATCAATTTGCCGCGCAAACTGGTTTACATTAAGTTTCCCAATGTATTTAAAGTCACACTTTACGTAATTAGTAGCAAAATGTCTAGTTAGATTCGACCTATATATTGTAAGTATTTGTAAACATGCCTTCATTTAAAACTAATCGCCATAAAAGTTACGATTGTTGCCGAACGGAGATCGGAAATTTCATGACCCGTTCTCGGAAGAGTTCGGAAAGACGTTATGATCTTACGTAGTGACACAGTGTTCTCGGTAACGACGTTACAATGCCGGCTACCGTTGGCTTGTTTTAAAAGTGGGACCCACTTAGCCGTGCTCAACATTTATTTGCTTTTTTATCAAAAGTTTCCGAATCATTATTGCCCATATTTACTCCGATTTAGTCCTATCTCTGCATGGTTTACAACAGGATCTTTATAAAATTCTTCAAGAAAAACCCCAGATACGGATATTGGGACTTTTAACAACCGCCAATAGAAGTTGCAAGAAACTTAAGTCTTGATTTTGTCACATTTTGAATTTCGAATATTCGTATTCTACATACAAACATTTTATCAAAACCTAAACCATCTGATGAAAATATACCTGTATATATTATGACCAACATCTGTTTGAAAAATAAATTTAAAAAAAATCGTTTTCATTTCTCATTGAATTTATTTCCTTAACATCACGAACTCACGCAATAGAAATATTACATAGTCATTACATTAACTTAAGTTTTCTATGTCTTATAAACTAAAAATATTAAATCATTTCTTTTCTTTTCTCTCTCTTTTTTTTTTTTTAAAGTTGCAATTTCGCAATCATGTGACTCAGCCTTCCTAAATCGGTTATGCTAATAAACATTGCAGTAACAAGTATCGGATCTGAATAAAAACAATTGTCATAACCGACGGAGGAAGAATGGAACAGAAGAGTGAAGACTATTGTCAATAGTGCTAATGTGTTGAACAGCAGATAATAAAAACACCATACAGCTACAGTCCATATCAACTAACAAAACACAATAATATTTATCTTCAATTGATGACGTCAATTTGTACGGGCACGAGCTTATGGACAGCACCAAGGGGACTGTTATGACGATGTTGTCAATTTAATCACGTTTTTGATTGGAGTTAATCGAAACAGAACATGTCATTTACTCGTTCGTAGGCGATCACCCTGTTAAATTGGTTAACCAATGCCTACATTGTGTTGATTAATTTGACAAACTACTTTCACATTGTTTTGCTGCTCTTTTCCAATATCAGTTTATTTTATTTGTTTAAATATCGTCCGTTTGCTATGACTTAAGAACGCTTTATGCGAACCATTGACGGTTGGACTTGCGTAATAGCTTGGATATTTTCTACTCAGTTTTCTCTTTAATCCCACTTGAGGATGAAATAAACATTTTCATCACTGATATTGATTTCTGGTGCTTGTTGCTAATACATATATCAAGTGAAACCTAAAGCTTCCGCCCACACCTCGAAACTCGGCTTGTTCGTCAGGAAAACTCATTTTGTGATGTTATTGTTATTGTTGAGGGTTGTTGCCCGGTGGAAGTCCCCCTCTCGAGAAACAATGAATTGGTACTCAATGGTCCTCGTAGTGTGTACATGCACCGTAGCAAAGCACTGCACTTCCTGTTTTTTTGATATAAGTTCCAATCATCATCTCGTCAAAATAATGCTAAATCGTTCAGTGATATGATGATCGAATGAGTGACAACTATCAATCTGAGTAAAATACAGATCCTATAATGTATCATGTTCGGATTACCTTTATAACACTTGTTTTTCAGATTAAATGCATTTTCTACACCTTGCTATATCAACTGTAAACGTTATTTCGTCTCAGTGTATCTTTGTTGTGTTCTTTGGGCGAGGTGACTACGTACACGAAAATGAATCTGACAGCCCTTTCAAACAGTTTCGTCCCCAGTAAAGATTCTGGCAGCAGCAACTTGATTAGCCATTTCCAATAAGACCCCTTATGGAATTTTGTCAGATCATCTTATCAAACGTAGTGTTTATAAGAATATGTATTTATCAGATTGGACAACTATAACAGAATATATAAGTATCCTTTAAATTAATTGCACATGAAAGACGAAAATACGACAAAACTCTTAAGACATGCTGACTATCATCATATAGGATAGCAAGTGCATTTAGCCTTGAATCAATGGCATGGACATAACGGGATTTCTCTCTCCAATAGCCTATATATTTTGACAGTATTTTAGTGTACCCCTAGCGGTTGCTAGAGAAACGAAACGATAACTCTTCCCTTTACCGGGGTAGGTACATGTCATATGCGCTAGACGGTTACGTTACATCATCAATACATGCTTATATTGTCGGCAAGCCTCGTGCTGATCAACCAAAATCTGACACAAGGTACACAAATGTAATATCTTATCTCCATCGCCCTAATACACACCACATTGTTTGTATATGTAGTTTCCTATTATTGATTATACTGATTGTCGACCAGAGTCTGTAAAACATTATCATGTTATTTTCATGTTAATGAATTAATTCATTTTAATGGTATTGCGCAATCTACATGCATTGACTTTTCAAAAAAAAGTAACGCCTTCAGTTATCAGTTCGTTTCCCCATTTACTTTGGTGTCAAGGAAGTGGAATACTATTGGTACGACAGGAACGCAAAAATGTTTTTTATTTAAGTTATAAGCATGGTACAATTAAATCAAAATCATACTTTCTTGGTAAAAGCGATTTTAAAATCATACTGAATTGGTTATACAAATTTCAAAATCAAACTTACTTGGTTTTAGGGATTTCATAATCACACTTACTTGGTTATAGGGATTTCAAAATCTTACTTACTTGGTTACAGAGATTTCAAAATCATACTTACATGTACTTGGTTACAGAAGATGCTATTAAATCTCAACAAATAAAACTAATGAGTGAAATTTAAAAAAGTATAAAGAGCAACAACTGTCGACAATCTGTTCTAATCCGACTGGATTCCACCTCACAAGGCATTAGGCCGGGATCTAGGGGGGGGGGGGGTCCACGTGCCCCACGTGCAACCCCCTCCCACAACTTGACGAACCAATGCTTTTCTGAAGCCTTATGACCCACTGATAACGAAATCGAGAGGTAACATTGTATAAACTGGGATGAACTTCCGGTTATGACGTCATCAAGATGGCCGCCATCTCGAATTTCACTAAAGATTGAAAAATAGCCATAACAATTGACATTTTTCAACCGAAGAAGACAAACGAGGCATCAAAATGACCACAATAGAACAAAAAATACATATCAGGACCATATAATCCAATATATGTAGTTATTTCTACGCAGGAAATGAAAAAATCGGATTTTGAGCTCAAAAATGTAATTTTTAGCAAATTTTTCATATTTTGCTTGACACAGCAAAAATGTTTGCCAACAGCAAAAATTTTTCTAATAAGTTATTTGACCTCTTATCAATCAGTAAAAAAACACCAACAAAAAAAACAATGTTAACATTGTATAAGCTCCGTTATGACGTCATCAAGATGGCCGCCATCTCGAATTTCACTAACAATTGAAAAAAAATCATAACATTAACATTTTTCAACCAAGTAGACAAATAGGTATCAAAATGATCATAATAGAACAACAAATTCATATCGGGACCACATAATTCAATATGTGTAGTGATTTCTAGGTAGGAAATGAAAAAATTGGATTTTAAGCTCAAAAATGATATTATTTTAGCAAATTTTTCATACTTGGCTTGACGCAGCAAAAATGTTTACCAACAGCAAACTATTATTCGTAAACATTTATTTGACTTCTAATCACTCAGTAAAACAATAAAATATATAGAGATACAAAAAAGAATTATTATTATACCATCATTAAGTTTACAAAACATCACCGGGTGCGTATACTGGGTATATGCTATTTTTCTAACTCCAAACCGCTGACACTACAGTTTCCTGGTGTATTATAAGTTCCTTAAATAAGTTTGACTATTGGCGATTTATAAGTAGGAGACATGAATGTAAAGTTGACAGAATATCTAGGTAGGACAAGTCACAGTTTCGTTTTTTTCCTATGCATAGTATAAGCAAAATGTCAGATGGTTACCACAATGTCTCATATTTCTTTCACTGGTTCTCAATTATAACCATTATCATTGTGCGTGCTTTCCCACCTCACTGCACTATCCTCTGACGTGACTCGGCATGTCTGGTAGCTGGTACATGCAGTCCGAATCAGAGTAATCGAGATATCAGTATCCAATTCGTCGAAAGCCAGAGCGTCGTTTCGATGTCGATGAGCTGATGTGACACTACATTACCAGTGGTGTTCTAGCTCGCATCTTTCATGACCCATCCATGGCCAGAGTTTATATCAGGAACAACAGGTTCAGGGATGTGGGATCTCCTTCAGATTCTAACATATCATATATGCTGTTTGCAGACTTCTCAGGAAATTACACCAGATCCAATTTCTTCGAATGGTGGAATGATTCAAGCACCATTCATCAACCTTGTGGACACTCGTGCGACTATAGATGGCACAGGTGATATCCTCGAGGTCTTTAATGAGGTCATAAATGTTAAATGTTTTTCATTGGTCAAACTTTCCCTAGTCCCTTGAAGGTACTGGTTGTGTCGCATCTGGTGTATGCGTGGATACACCATTGAAGACTCTCCAGAAAAAGTTTTCTGCAGTGCTCTCCAGACTTGGCAAAGAGAGGAACTTCACTGTAGACCTCATTTATGACCTCAAGGAATTCACCTGTGCCATCTATGGTCACTGATGGTTCACAAGAATGAGGAATTGTGCTTCATACGAATTAAGGAGAAGCAACTCAACCCTTCGCAGGATGTGGCTCTAGTGTCTTTTCCATCCTACCGGAGAAGTCTGGAACATCATATACGATATGTGAATCACTAGGTTGAAAACAGGATGAGCTCCCACATCCGCGAACCCGATGTTCTTGATGTTACCTCTGGCCATGGAAGGTTGACAAGTTAGAACCACGATGGTAAACCGGTAATGTAATGTCACATCAGCTCATCAGCTCATCGACACTCTGGCGAGAAAACACGCACAATGATAATGCTTATCATTAAGAACTATTGAAAGAAATATGCGATACTGCAGTAACCATCTGACATTTCCTTACGTTATACACAGAAAAATAAAGTTAACAGTGGATGCGCTATTTCTAAAAGAAACAAATTTC
This sequence comes from Argopecten irradians, assembly GCF_041381155.1. Taxonomy (NCBI): domain Eukaryota; kingdom Metazoa; phylum Mollusca; class Bivalvia; order Pectinida; family Pectinidae; genus Argopecten; species Argopecten irradians. Next base: position 12,801,699 of record NC_091144.1, read on the forward strand.
GGAAAGTGTCGTGGTATTAACGGAAACAAATGCTTTCTTCAGTTTTAATTTGATACCCTATTAGTTGGCGTTGTGCTGTAAAAAATCATTTTGAGACGCTACTAGTCTACAAACTCTCGAACATGAAAATAGATTATGTTAGGAAATTGTCAAGTCCCACTTAGATATTAAGCCAACTTAAAATTAAAATGTGTTAAGATATGAATCGTCAATTGCCAATGTTATCTTCAGGAAATTCTAAGACATCCGGAAACTGTAGTGTCAGCGGTTTGGAAAAAACAGCAATCATATACCCTTTATACGCACCCGGTGATGTTTTGTAAACCAAATAATGGTGTAACAATAATTCTCTTTTGCATTTCTATATATTTTTGTTGTTGTTGTTTTTACTAATTGATAAGAGGTCAAATAACTGATTACGAATAATAGTTTCTTGTTGGGAAACAATTATAGCTGCGTCAAGCCAAATATGAAAAATTTGCTAAAATATTACCATTTTTGAGCTTAAAATCTTATTTTTTCATTTCCTGCGTACACATCACTATATATGATTATTTGGTCCTTATATTATTTGTTGTTCGATTGTGGTAATTTTGATATCTCATTTGTCTACTTCGGTTGAAAAATGTCTATGACTATTTTTAACTTTTCGCATAGCGAGATAGCGGCCATCTTGATGGCGTCATAACCGGAGCTTATACAATGTTAACATTGGTTTTTTTTGTTGGTGTTGTTTTTACTGATTGATAAGAGGTCAAATAACTGATTAGAAATAATAGTTTCTGTTGGCATACATTTTTGCTGCGTCAAGCCAAATATGAAAAATTTGCTTAAAAATTATCATTTTTGAGCTCAAAATCCGATTTTTTCATTTCCTGCGTAGAAATAACTACATATATTGGATATATATGGTCCTGACATGTATTTGATGTTTTATTGTGGTCATTTTGATGCCTCATTTGTCTTCTTCGGTTGAAAAATGTCAATGTTATGACTATTTTTCAATCTTTAGTGAAATTCGAGATGGCGGCCATCTTGATGACGTCATAACCGGAAGTTCATCCCAGTTTATACAATGTTACCTCTCGATTTCGTTATCAGTGGGTCATAAGGCTTCAGAAAAACATTGGTTCGTTAAGTTATGGGGGAGGGGGGGGGGTGCACGTGGACCCCCCCCCCCCCCCCTAGATCCCGGCCTACATGTAAAGCTGGCTGTGCTATCATTTCGTGATTTGAGTCGGTAGAGTTGTTTAACAACGCCTTTAGTCGTGCTAATGAAGTCAAACTCTTTCATTCCATCCTCTTTTTATTGAATACGAATAGCTTTTATAGATTTGATAATACGCAATCGTAAAAGTCATTATATGCTGATGATTGTCGTGAAGCAATATGTAGCATTTAAAGGGACAGTTCAGTGAAAAAATGTATTAAAATTGACATCAGCTCGGCTATATGTACAGTGTATAAATTGTGACTGCTTTATTTTTTTCTATACGATTTGGAATTTCAATACTGTAAATTAAAATACTTAACAATGTCATGGAATTTTTCAATATCGTTTGTTTTAGGTTTCATTAGGAAATTTGCTTAAAGCCATATGTGCCGTAACTGGGCGAAAATGTTACGTTTTCTACAGAAATCCATTGAAATCCTTAACGATGATTCGAGATCCTTTGATGAAGTAAGCTGTGAAAATCATTCAAATTGGCAGGCAAACATGTATGGTACCTTATAAAATTCTTCTATCTTAATGTCTTGTGTATATTTAGATGGAAACATATCCGATTAAATCATTTTACATTATCAATAACATTGTAATAATGATAAATGAAATTGTAGACGACATATCGGCTTCAGAGTCTGACCGTATGCCCACATTTCACTGCAATGTAGACGTACATATAATGATTTTTGGCAGTACTGCAAAAAATCATTTTCAGCTGTAGTTTGTACTTGTAAAATTACAGCCTATGTATTGTATGCATTTTAATTCTCAAAATGTTGCTAGCTTGTGATGTTGAATAACATACAAATATATCAAAAGGTCTTCTTCTAGATTATTGAGTATGACACATATGGCACACGAACATTATTTGTTCTTAAAAAAGTTTTGGAAATGGATGTTCAGTTGCGAAGGTGATATTTTTGAGGGAGAAAAACCCAAAATCTACACGTTGTAACAGAAGAGTTAAGCCAATATTTCTATTTCTTCATTACTAATTTCAGTTAATTTTTAGTTGTTTTAGTTGGAAATATGCTTTTCATCAAATCTACTTGATAATAAATTCAAACAATCTTTTCACGAAACACAATTATCTAGGCCGAAGTTGGAAGTGAATGTGATTTGTACTTATCAATCATTGGAAGATTGATTGGATAAATGAGGTTTTCGATTTTGATATCAAATTGGCATTTCTACATAGTCATCAAAAATCTGTTCTGAACTTCGACAAACACCATTTAAATGGTTTTCAATGATAAATTTAATTTTGTTGACCATAATCGTACCTGAATGGACACATACAGATATGTAACTCGACTGCAGTATGCCGAGGCCCAGTATTGTTAATGGAGGACTACTATAACGGAAAGCCAGCATGATTCCGGAGGTAGGACGATAGTTTTATTTTCGAACACTTCAACTTCACGTGTCGAACTACATATATAGGCTGTATGGTTCCCTTTATGCCTCCGATATTACGCACGTTAGGAGCACATTACGGATTTGGTGCAATTTGGATAAGTGATTAGAACCATTATATAAATTCACTGGTCGTAAGTTTTTTCCTCCGCCACCTTGTTGAGCTTCCTGTTGTGGGCATGCAAGGGAAGCATTATAACACCGACAGCTCCATCACACAGAAAATAACAATTACCTTCATTTGTGACGGTTAATTACGAATGTGTCTCCTATAAACTTCTTCTAAAGAGAATTCCATCGCAACTTATTCCAAAAGGACCATTAGCACCAGGCGGAGAAGGAAGGTCGACAACAGGAAACGGAAATAGTTCGACAATACTAATTGCGGGATTGTGTGACATACACTGGCGTAACTCCAGTAAAAACATAATTAGAAATGGTGTAAGCATTTATACGATTATGTACTATCGTTGAGGTTTGAAACAGCTTCCTATGCACGGTCAATTGGATCACTTCCTGCTTACCTGTTGTCAAGTAAATTCCAAAGAATAACACTTAATATCTCTTCAAAGGTAAATGATTGGAATTATCGTGCACTTTAGAGTTATGTATATATTGTTTTTAGGACAACCACTTCACTCCTCAAGAACAATGAACCTGAAGTAGATTGTTTACTAGCCTGTAACCATGTGATCAGGTTTTGCTTTAATTTTAACGTCCTATAAGAAATATACAGAGGATAGAGTTGTAATTTTGTTTTTTAGAAAATTTGCAAATTACAATTTGTAGAGATAAATTTTATTTGAAAATCAAGAAACTTCTTTGATCGAGGTCGTAACGAGACGTTAAGGAGACTGAAATCTCGTATGTATGGACCTCTAACAGCCAAGGTTCCATTTGTGCATTGTGCTGCGGTGTGTTGCGTTCTTTTTGACTTGGGAGGATGCGGTTCGTGTTGTGTCACCTGTATACTGTCAACTTACAAACCAGTCGTCCCATTCCCTTCATGTTGAGGGCTAACAATGAGCATAAACAACACTTTTATTGACTTTGATGTACAAAACCAAAAAAGCCTTCCTCATAGAGGCGAACGCACAACTGAATGCCAAATGTGAGGCGATGTTAAGAGAGACATTAGGAAGAAAGTCAGAAAAAAGAGAAAAGATAATATCCTAAGCTTAGTCATATTTTACCTGCAATAAGGACAAAAGATACAACTCTAACGTCTTAAGGATCAGATTAGTAAGATTCATACTTTAAGAAATATTTAACCGTGTTGAGACATTATATAAAAAGTGATGATAACAAAAAGGGTATAGTTATAATGTGTATAATTCTCAAATCACTGAGTTTATCACTATAAGTAATGAGACATGTAGTAGCAATCGAACCCAAACGCTAGTTTGGCAGTGTTGCGAGTGTGTGATGCTTGAAGCCGTCATTTGTTTTAGGGAGAATGGTATCATTAAAATTATTTTCTGAAGAAGGCCCTATAGTGGCTGAATATATATTCCATAGAAATGATATTGATTTTACTTTGAATTTATTTTGGCCTTTTATTTCGGATTATTAATATACTAGCTTTATACCGTTTTTCCTCATTAAAATTATTTTCCCAACAGGTAATATTTGTGAATCCGAAATAATCCGAGATACAAGGCCAAAATAAATTCAAAGTAAAAAAGAAAAATCATTGCTATGGAATATATATTCAGACATTGTAGGGCCTTTTTCAGTCCAAATTAACACTAACACAACGGGCCCCCGGGTTCGTCTACATGTTCGTTTGCATCTATTTTGCGCATTATTATTTTTTGTTGTGACACCAAACGCCATAGAAAATTATATCGCCAGTGTATATTAACGGATGTTTTATGATTTTAAGCTCACAGAATACGCCTGTCACATGTCAACTCGGATCGGCTGGATTAAAGTATTTTATATAATCATCATTTGTTATAATTCGGAACGTATGGTTGAGAAACGTGATGTGAATATATTGAATGGCTTGATATTGTTGAATTATCTGCTGACAAAAATATTCATTTTATCCAATTGTAGCCATTGAAAAAGGGAAAACCAAAGTGAAGGTTTGTATCCTCATGCTCCTTCTTATGTTAGGTTAGCCAAAACTTGAACAGGTTGTCCCCTTTATTATGTCGACTGTGATATGTCATTTTCACATATTATTTTAATAACCCGTCTCGGCATCTGCAGGCGTTATTCTGGTTAAAGGGAAGCAACTCGTTACATACCCGAGCTAGAAGCTTGCTCAGAAATGCTCTAAACTGTATGATGGCCATAAACGTGATTCAGCTTTCAACGCACAACGCTCATGTGCATGCAGTTGTATTTCAATCAGATTGCATTTGTGGAAACTGGTCCATATGAAACAATAAAAAGTGAGCGTTTTCGCCCCATTCAAGGGGGCTCTTGAATGGGGCAAAAGTGCTCACGTAACTAGTCAGTCGTTATTGGTTTTTGTATCTAATAGATTTCGTCCGTGAAATTTTTCTTCAAATTTATTATATATATATTGGCGGTCATCTGACAGACTTGGCTCCGGGATGGACCCGGGGATTATGAATGTGTAGTTAGCATGGTAAGCAATCCCTAGGTAGAAGATATATCCATTTTGAAAGACTTTGATTTGTGTGTAGACATTTGCATTGAACGTTTTATTAGTATCTAACAAGGTAATACCAATATCAAAGCCAAAGTTTCATCAGCATTCCTTAACTTAAATATCCCCATAGAAATGTATTCTCTTCAATTCTCGCCCTACGGCAGTTCGGGTTAAAATTGCACTATGTCAATCTATAGGTGCGTGACACTGACGTTAAAAGACTAAAAATATACAACCAATCATGGTAGCTGACCCTAGGTAGCCCGTGCTTGACCCCGGTCCTATAAAAAGTCTACCCGAAACATCCCACACGCTTTTTTGTCAGTCAGGTGCGTGACTGGTAGTATAGCTCAACAGGTCGGTACGGCTTGTACGGTACAAAGCTGATCTATCAGATGTTAATAGCATAACGACAGGTAATTTAACGGTATACATGGTTGGGGTATGGATTCTGATCTTACCGCCACCTAGGACCTAAGAATGCTGGATACAATTTCATGTTATTGAAATGTTTGTATTTCAATATAATTTTAGACTGTCGTTTTGTAATAAACGGCCAATTTTAATTCAAACTTTATTTGAATTAAGGCATACGTACTGTAATACGATATGACCTACGATACAAACATTTAGTTTATCTCGTGTTACAACGTGACACAGGATAATATCGATAACGGCGTAGAATTAATTCCCTTCCTTATATGCAAATATATCCCCACCAACATGACGTCCGCTTGTCTGAGTGTTGGTATATATACGTCTCTACTGTTCAGGAGTATTGGGTAGGTCCGGAAAGTTTGCAACTCCAAGAGAACAGATACCTGACCGCGGAGGTGACACACTGTACTGTCACCTCCGCGGTCACATATAAATATCTGTTTCCGTATATAATGACAATTAACAATTAATCATTACATACGGCAGTAGTAATACACTTACGATTTGACCTACTCTTTTGTATTTGTGAAAAAAGACAATCGCCTTTATGTATCGCGTTCGTGAACCATAATAGTGCCAAACTTCGTCATTACAATATTTAACTTCTAAAAGACAAAATACCACATTTCATTGTGAAAGTCACTGATTGTGGGATGTATTTATTGTAAACATACTTTATCTAAAACTAAACAAACAAAATGAAATTTGATAATTTGGCAAAATCTTATTGCATTAACTATAATCATACAATATTCTATGGCAGAATTTCTTTAGATGTACATATATACATATATGGATGGAATAATAATTGTAATTCGCGAGACATCCTTAGTAGTTCATGACTAATTATCCTGAACAATCAATGATATTTACAATTATTTTAATCACCATTCGAACCATATAACAAAACAAAACTGTGTATTTTACTGAATTAATCATTCTTTCCTTCAAAACTGAATTACATATAATTATATGTGTGATACGTCGTAACCACGATAATGATGACCTAAGTCGCTTGTTCATGCAGCAGGTCTACTCAGACTTTTTATACGTTGGAGAAATCGGTATGTACCTGAATATTTTAAATTTTTGGAGTATTTTCGTCAGAGCAGGGATTTCATACAGTTGTCCATCTTCCTCGTAGTCGACATTGCTATCCTCGTCATCCTCTCCTCCTCCCAGCCAGGAAATCATCCCTCTCTCCTTCATCGTACCTGTTTAGCACAATTCGATTTGATACACGCAAACACAAAACATATATATTGTTAACGGTTTTAAAGGGTTCCAACAAATCTATAGATTGTAATGTCATTTGATGGTACACTTAATTAATACAAAACAAATGTCAGTTAGAAATCACTATAGAAAGGACAGCGATCCACTAATTCAAGTGGACGCGTCACAACCTCCCAAAACATACAACAACACATTGTACACATGAGGGGCCATCCTTATATAAACCTAATAAAGCAAACCCAATAAAGCCAACGGGTTTTGTTTACATCTGAACTTTAATTTATAGTGTGGAAGCTAAACGACATTGGTGATAATTCAAAATGACAACCTGTTTTGTTGATTTATTAAATATGATAAGTGAATAATAATTTTGTATATGTCATACATTAAATTTTCAGTGCAAAAAAAACCCCAAAAAAACTTGATATATCTAATAAAAACGTGAATGGAGATATTTTGGATATGATCATATTACGGCTTATTTGGAGTTTGACAAGAAAACTCCAAAATTTAACCCACCAACACTTGACTATGTATATTTTTAATGTTTGTATGTTAGAACCAATACATACCCTATTGGTCACTTATGTAAACATGTACTCAATTGTTACTCAGTTATGTTATACATTTTAAGGTGCGTTCTGTCAACCGAAAAAAAACCCAATAGCTGTGTAAGGGTTTCTTTCTTTCGTGATATATGTATAAAGGTATGTGAATATTTATAACTTCTATCGAAGACCAAAATGAAAATGTTCCACAACGCAAGTTTACTAGGAATACCTCTTTAGCTTTAAACAAATAACGCCAAGGTCAGTTGGCGAACCACGTTTTTAAACAGATGTAAATAATCAACATGTGATAATTATTCTAAATGTGTATTTCATGTTACCTTGCGTTATTGGAATAACACAAAATCTTTTATCTATAAAGATAATGATAGAATTGCCAAATGAGGCCACCTTTCGAGGTAACTAGCTACATGTACCTGGTATAGTGTTGTCAAGTACACAAGCGATCACTGCTCCAGCTAGGTTGGGACTCGTCATCAGTATTCGGATGGTATTGGTCAGCTCTTGTATACCTGAAAATAGCATTAATATGCAAAAGTGTTTATCATGTAAAAGTATCAAGCAGTGTCTTCGCAATATCATTTTATGATTTCCACATAAAACATTGAGGCACGTCGATGTATTTTAATAGTCAAATATATGATTGATAAATTTTGAAATAAATGGCCATCGAAAAACGGACATGCTACGGCGAATATCAGAACGATCGAATGGGATAAAGTTACATATAATATTAAATATGTTGATAGGTTTTGTTAATTGTGAAACATAATGAAGAGGTATCCCTCCAATTTGAGACAGTACAATGTCAACCATACATACCTGTATCAAATACTTCGATATTTTTCTCAGCCCATGCTGGGATCATTATCCCAAGCATTAATGCGAATCCCATAATAGTAAGATTTCGTGTACTCTTCATATCTATGTAGAGGAGGTTGGAGAACACCAATCCGACAAAAGTCGCGGCACTTATGATGTTGACGGCTCCGAGCACAGGGTAAGGTACGGTTACAAAAAACGCTGTAAATTTGCCAATCACGGCAACAGCAGCCATTTGGATCCCCAAGGTTTGAAACACCCGTCGGCTTCCGACCTAACACAAAAACAGTCAGGGGTACTAAACATGCGAATGGCAAACAGAGATCAAAATTTAATTCTAGATTTAAATCGAATAAACAACGGTGAGGACAAATAGTTAACAATGGTGATTATCAATATAAGTCATTGGTAAGGATAGGTAAATATAAACAATAAACAATCATAAGCAATACTAGTTAACATTCTTAAACATAAATAATAAAAATTATAAGCAAGAATTTTTAACATTCTTAAATATTAATAATAATATGCAGTAAGAGTGAAAGAATGCGTGATTATAGTGAAAGCTGTCTTTGTTCCACAGGTGTCATTTTTAATGTCATATTCTGAAATGATGGTTAAGTCGTCAAAATAATGCAGAAGAATGAAACACATCTGGCCTTGGAGGAAAGATAGTATTTATGCGGATATCTTAATATTGGTCATCATACTATAACATACGCAGTAAACATCTGAAACCCATTCACAAGGGATTGGGACGACTAGTTTGACCTTTGTCAGTATACACCGATAAGATGTGTAATTCTTCAGTCAGGATTACCGAATTTTAAAAGCAAGACCTACCCTGGTCATTCCTATGATGCCAATGTTCCCACCAAACGTTGTGGTAGCATGACTGGCACCAAACAGACCAGCGAGCCCACTGAAAAAGCCTTCCATGGCAATCCCCCTGTTTATCGCATGCGCAGGAGGGGCGGGAACTTTAACTGTTCTAGCGCATGCGTAGTAGTCGGCAATCGAGTCAATTATGGACACAGTGGTGGGTACCAGGAAAGAGATGAAAACGCCACCGCTGAATGCCGACGGTCCAAACTGACCTGTGAAATAAGCCATTAATTTTCATGGTAGTGTTATCTTTAGTATTTCATAGTTTGAGGTCAATATCACTTTTTCCAGTGCATATCACATTATATTTACAAGCGTTCTAACTCTGGTGTACGAGTAAATATATTTGGCAGAAATTCTTCTTCATATGCTAACTGCACGTGAAGGGACACCACTGCATTAATTCAGCTTTCTAAATCACAAAGGAAATTAATATTCCTGTTTCAAATAGTTCCCTGTACACCAAACCTACATTGTATATCATCTCTATTGTCATAAACGTCTTTGATTTGGCTAATTGGATTTAAAGCTACACCTTCTTGTTATTTCCAGGTATACATTCGTCTACCTATATTGATGTAACTAGGTTTACCTGGATATGGTATATAAAACCATGGAGCTGTGGATATGACGTGCATGCGCGTGTCCGTACGGGCATAGAACTGGACACTGTCCTTATCAGCACTCAGGAAATTAGTGGCTGTCAAAATACCAGCCAAACACCACCCAAGAGCTATACCGATCAACACCTTAGATCAAACACAAATTTAAAACAGATTGATGGCAAATGATCATTTGCGATTAATTTGACATAGACTACCGTCAAAATTATAAAAAGGATGAAAAATAAACTCTTGTTTTACTTTACCTAGTTTAATTACAATTTTACATTTTCGTCAAATGTATACTCTATCTATACGCTCATATCATGTTAGTAAACGAGAGTAAGTCCACACATTATTCGGCATTTAACTTATATCAGTCTTGGTCAGATTATACTCAAATATATTAACAGATAACTATATATAAATCAAGTTTTTGTTAGATATACCCTATATATACTATATAGAGATTGGATTAGCGCTAGGTTGAATATGTCTGTATCCAATTGCGTACACATCACCTTTAACGAAATCAAAACACTGTTTAATTTATATATTTACATCAATAAGTCTACATTTACATGTTCGTCGTCAAATTTAAAACGGTGCTGATTGCTAGTTGGGTCACTACATGTACAGTAGTCGGTGATGACCGAAGATGAAATATAACAATGACACCCTTCAATTATTATTAAAATATGTCATTTTTTTAATTTGAAAATATGTTTATATACCAATAATGTCCTTTTCGAAAAAAAATGAAGTTAACCGAGGCGGAACGACTATATGTATCGTTACGGTCCAAAGTAGAGCCGCCATATTTGATTTTCAACAGAGGAATGTTATTGTGATATAGCCTATTGATGGTATGACCGTTAAGCTGCTGAATGTAGTCGGTCTACGAATGCAATATAGATCCGAAGACTAAATTCTTCACATTCCTAACTTTTTATATATGGTGTGTAGGCCTGTTTTGAATGTGTTTGTATTCATACGCCATTGCGTTTACGCTAATTTGAACACAACTCCCCTTCCATTGAGAAGGTTGAAATGGTATTATATTTCCATATCAAAGAATTATTTGTTAGTGCGGGATGATATCGATTGTGACGTCATAATTTGCGGTGACAACTACACGAGTTTCGCTAGTCTCGTTCAACCTTATCCTTATGCTCTGTCTGGTGTAGCATGCGAAGTCTATAGAGTTCATGAAATCACAATTGATAGATAAAGGGAGATAACTCTGTTATATTCAAATGAGTTATACTTACGGAAAACACCTGGTGTAGTGGATAATGAATAATCTCGAATCCTTTCCCAGTTCTCCAAATAGGCATCGGCATTTTCTTGCCATTCAAATACAGGGATAATATCACACAAGGAGCCAGTGTCCTGAGGGAATATAACACACCATCACGGTAAACATCAATTTACAGAAAATATCAATTTGATTTTGAATATGCTGCCAAAACCATAATAGCAACTGAAAGTAGTCCGTTGCTTATACTTATATTTAATAAGGAAAAAATTGTTATCAATAAGGATGGAACAGTTTATTTTAGCAGCCGTCTCCATTGATTGACGGCATGACAATACTGTATGTGTTACATGCATAGGCTAAACTTTATCTCCTCCAGAATATGAAGATTTCTTAACAATACATTTTAGAAATTATAGAAATAATATTTAACGTGAAAAACATTTACACATTTGTCAATTTCTATCAGAAATAAGCTTTACAAGATTTCTCACTTATTTTTTTCTCCATTTTATTCACGGGGTTTTACTTTTGACGTCAGATAACGATTTCAGACATTCACTGAAACTCAAATACACTAGTGATATCAGGATGAATACGTACATTACAGATACGGCCCAGGAGGTCTCACAAAACTTTGCCAATATTGCAGCGAATTTGATCGAAACTAGAAGCAGAGTTGGTACGACTGTAATCGGGCCGACAAACCTCATCAGGAAGCCTAATACACCAGTTAGGCCTATCATCATGTGTATAAAACCGGCTAGAAGAAGGCTTCCCTGAAACTGGAAAACCCTCATACATAGATATCTCCATAATAGCACTTAAGAAAACTTTATGAAACTTCTATGGATATCATAATACTGTTTGATATTAGGCTTAGTTAGAAAAAAAATGATATAGAGTTTTCCAAATCACTGACAACACTATCCAATTATCCAATAGTCTTTCGATTGTAGATTTAGCTGTTTGCTGCAAAAATTGTTTTCAATAATATCATAGTCTATGAAAGACGTAGGTTCTGCTCTCGCCTAGCGTTTAGCATAGAGGGATTACAATGAGATACAACACTAATATACCACAGCCTCCCAAAACATACAGACATTCACACACCGCAATACATTACACATAGGGGAGGCCGTCCTAACATGACACTGGTTGTTAATAGGATGTTTATATAATAAACAAACCAAGTTGAAAATATTTCTCATTTTTTATCATTTGACCAAGAATCCTTTTGAAGCACCAAGCAATACTAAAGTCCACGCTTGCTAGCGAAGTACATGTATACTTACTAAACGGAGTTTCGGTAAAACGTACGTCTCCTCGTATGACAGCTGTCCACTGCTAACATTGCCGAGTGTTGAGTTCAGCATAGACATGTTACTAGAAGTGTCGTTAATGTTGTAACCTGAATTGTGGATATCAAAGGACTTTAGGATATACTAGGTCTATCTGTCGGTTTCATTTCTAACTACATCGTAACTCGTGCATTACGATTCTTTCAGCAGCCTTAGAATATCAATGGAGGCATGTCATTTACGTGTAACCATCAATTGAGTGATAACTTGGTGCTATTTAGGTTAACATATATTAAGTAAAATACATCTGGGGCAAAGACGCGTCCGAAACAGTGTGGATAAAACGAGTGTAGAATTTTCAAGGCGATCTTTCCCAAAAGAATATAATTAATTTTCTCTTTGTTTCTGGTTTTCTGATTGGCCTATTCATTTTTTTTTCATTTCACGATGAAAAAAAAATCAAGAATGGCTCGGAATCCCGACGTTATCGTGACGTCACAATAGAAACATTGGCGTTGCGTAATGATTTGGAAAAAAATAATCCATTGGAAAAAATCAATGGAATCGTAAGTGGAAACGTATTTCATTTTATAAAGAAGATTGGAAAATTAATTATAAGCATTGAAGTCACTATTTTTTAATTTCATCGGGGTATGAAATAAATTTTGCTTGCAAACTTTTGTGAGAATCCGCGTAGTTGGCAAACAAAATTTGTTTCATACCCCGATGAAATTAAAAAATAGTGACTTCAATGCTTAAATATTATGGAATGAAATAAATATAATTATTTGAATAGCATTTAACAGCTTACTGAAGATTCTTTAATTTGTTGACATTTCTGGGAGCAGTACCTTGATTGTAGGTGAAATAATCCGGACATTGCCAGTCTGGGAGAGATGTCAGCGCCAGCAGCGGCAGAACATACTGCGACATCGGTCCTTGGTAGACGGGCAATCTGGAATAAGTACATTTACCCTGATTTAGAACTTATACCAAAAATTAGTATTATCGGGGTATATATAACGGGTTTCATGAATGTCGTATTAATAAATAGGAGTTATAGTTTACTTGTTGAATGAATGGTATTGATTAAAGGAATTATTTGCATTTGTTGGACAGATAATTTAAATGAGCGCGTCATATTGAAATATCTGTCTTTTGAGTTAAATTTAATTTTCCGATAAAATAAAACTTAGGTTTTTTTAACAGTATACGATTGATGTAACAGCCGGTCATTTGATAGAATCCCAGAACAGCTGGCTCCAATTTGGCGGGAAATTTTGTCAAGTTCAGAAGGTACAGAAAATATAGTTCTACAATAACATTATCTTTTTAATTCCATTGGTGCATTTTTTCAAACATTATTTTTCTGACATAAATTTTAAAGATTCTCACACCATTCAAACTATATTGAAGAATTAAAATATACAGAAACAATAGGCCAGAACTGAGGCGCATTAACACTAGCTGCGGAAATCAGTGTTCCGGTGTATGTACATGTATTCTTGCACGACAGCCGACAGCGTTCACACAAGCGTAAACAAGTTCCCAGTTGAAAAGATGATATAAAGCAAAGAAAAAACGGAAATGTAAATATACGTAAGCAACTAAATACATCACTTTTGTTTTTGTGTAACAGATGAAAACGGTCGACTTGGAGCCAACATTAACATTAGACAGGTGTTGCGCGAAATATAAAAATGATGTAACTTGCATTATGTAATAGATGTACATATAGTAACAAATAGCTGTGTAGTAATATTAAAAAAAAATGATGAACAAGAAGAAGGCATGATGAATCAGAAAAGGAATGTCATGTTACCTTACTCCAAACGTATTCTGGAAGAAGGTACACAGTCCTGCTAGAAACACAGTGGTCGAGAACATCTTAGCTTTCATGTATTCTATATCCCGGGCACAGGTCAGTTCTGCGATAAGTGCCACTATGAATAGGCATTTTGGAATGGTCACCAAACTTTGCTACAAATAAAAAACAATATACTTAGATTTAACTACAAAACATTATATCATTATATTTGCAGTCAGTGGTGAATTGATTGTATAAACTCCGTTGATTTCTCCAAAGGCTACTCAACTTTATTTCTCGATAGATTGAGTATGTCACGCGCAATTTGGAGCCACGCGGATGAATTTATGATGGTCCAAATCAGAAGCTTTTGGTGTTTTCAGTACCGAACGTACGTTCGATGAACATGTACATGTAGGCCTATCAAAATAGGTTTGAACACATATACGTGTACGTGTGTAAATACAAATGTAGAAAAGCTACATTGTTTACGTTACTACCATATCTCTATATTTACACTTGCTAGGCTTGATCACTATCGTAAGTACTAGCCTATTTTGTTTACCATAACTGCATGGTAACATTGAACTTTGAACTTGCGTATGAAAATATTCTATGCAACGTAAAGGGGCTACTTTTTTAAAAGAAACACATGGCTTTGTTTACATTTTGACGTAACATTACGTGTATATTGCTGTTTTTCTTAGAATTTGGGGAAAATGTAAACAATACATATATGTTTTATATTTATATATGATACAAACATTTTTAAAATTAACAATTGTATAAAGAAACGGGAAAAATATCCCGACCGGGGCGACGTGAAGCGCTTTCATTTTTGTTAAAAATGATGGATGTCAAATGTAAACATTACCTCTGTGTCTGTGTCCTACGATCGAGTCTTTTGGGTTGACGGGCGTGAGACCCACTGACAGAGATAGGTCAGTTATAAACATATTCTCTTGTCTTTGTTCTTTGAGAAATTAATCATGTGTATTATAAAACATGCACCGCTTGTAATCCACGTGTTGACAGTCACACGTCACCACAAATACATTGTATCCATCGAACACAAGTGAAGTTGTTTCATCTATAGATGGCGATGGATCTAAGCGTAGATTATATAATCACATGGCTCCGAAGGATGTAATATCGTCAAGTCAGACGACAATCTCAAACAAATTTAGCTACTTGAAAATCGGTGTTTTGACAACTTCGGAAAACTCCAGTGTGTAAGCGTGCGTCAGCCTCGCCTCGCTTCTCAATAACGGTCACCGAGTTCACACATGTGGCCGAGTACAAATACTTTATGTTATTACGCTATATATTAACTTTTAGCAAAATTGAATACCTATTTAAAGTTCTGATATGATTAAATAAAATTATCACTGAAATTTACTCTGTTTGTCATGTTCATTTTACATTAAAATATTTAACTTTTTTTCGTCGCGGATGAATAATTCTATCCTACGTGAAGAGTCATCATTCGCTGTTCAATTGAGTACAACTCCTCCCACTTTTGACAGACTTTTATTGAATAATTATGTCACTTTCAAATGACGATTTTATTGTATAAAATATAAAAGAAAAGTCTTGTGAGTGTAAATATAGGGATTGGATTTCGTTTTTATGTTAACCATGCTTGTATGGAGCAATTCCTCTAAGAATATATTCAATATGGGGCGCTAACGCACCCCATAGAATATATTCTTAGAGGAATTGCTCCATACAAGCATGGTTAACATAAAAACGAAATCCAATCCCTATTTGAGCAATGATTCCGTGCGTATGACAAATAAACAATGTTGTACAATGTACAGTTTTGCACATTCCGATGACGTCGCAATGTTTACATGTTGTGTGTCGGTGAGTCAGTGTTGTTCGTAACAACATGTAGGCCTAGATATACATCCTATTTGTATTTTTTACATCTTTTGTTGTACGCAAATGGATAAGATATGTCAGGACAACATCAGTCTTTGAGTTGCATAAGTTTAACCAAAACGATCTAGCACGATAATGCATTTTTGTTCGCCTCGGGGGACAGACAAGTCCTGTACGTTATCTACTGTGAATCGGCGAGAGTAGGCCTTACATACACAATGTACGTTTGGGTGTTTCGAAATATCAATGAAACGGAATCCTACAATTGTAGCTTTACAATACTTGTAATAGATATCTCTAATATCTATTGAAGTGTTTGAAACAACAATATATAAGAAAAAAAAAATATAAATATAAGCTAACATTTTGAGAGCGGTAAACGTTTACAGTAGGCCTACCTGTGTTTGTATATGTTCCTCGAAACGACGCCCGATACATTTGAAAATCTCCAAAATCCGGAAATAATGACATGGAACTATGTAAACATCCGTGTATTCAAGTAATTTCAAACGTGAACTGATTAAGTAGAACTCAAGTGATCACAAAATTGAAGAAACACAGGCGGTTTGAATCGGACGCCGCGTCACAACTACGTTAAATATCCTGCCACGTTATGAATTGTGTAAGCGTGTGTAATCATACGAAATAAGAGATTAAAACCAAAGTGCTTTGCACCATGGTGTTTTTAACAACAGATAAATAAAACGATTTATAGTTTCATACCGGGAAAACCCCAGATATATGCTTCATCAGACGGAACTCATTTTTTTTGTATGTTCATTGATAAATTGGCGGGAATTTCCGCCACTTCGAGTGGCTGTTCCAAATGCCTGTCGGAACCAAACGATATAATTCAATTTTAGTCTTATAAATGCCATAAACACTATCAAGGGTAAATTTTGAGCTATGAAAATAATAGTTAAGACTGTAAATATAAGGATTAAAGTCTCTTTCTGGTGGTTCTATCGAAGGATAAAGTTGAGTAGGGTATCGATATTTGTTTCATGGACCGCTTCCAAATATCGATACCCTACTCAACTTTATCCTTCGATAGAACCACCAGAAAGAGACTTTAATCCTTAAATAAGTTGACCTATATTCTAAGAGGAGTTCTTGAGTTTTGTTACGTGCATACAAAATTTAGCATCGTCATTAAGGATTTCCCCAATCTAACGCAGGGAATAGATTGACGCGGCGATAGCGACGTTGTTTTTCTTTTTGTTTTTCACAATTCACTATTTTTAAAAATTTAAAGTAAACAAAAAAACCAATGTGTATATTAAATTCAACTTCCAAACAGAACTACCTGTATGTAAATCAATAATGCTTTGTAAAATAATGTCTGAATCATATAAAACATTAATGTCTCAGGGGAGGAAATATGTCTGTTCTTTCAAGTTATTGTATTTTACATGTAAGAAAGGAGGGAAGTAAAGAAGGTGAAGAGAAGGAGAAAAACGAGGGAGGACTTTTTAATTTCATTTTGCAGTATTGGTGTGGTGGTAATGGTATATTTACCTGAAGAGCAAACAAGAATGAGAGATAAAGTGGCGGATTATCGCTAACCCGATAGAACATAGTCCTTTTACTCTCGTCAACTACTTGTATGACAGGCTCAGTGTGGTCCTCGTGGGTCGCAGCTTTGCCATTGCCAAAGTGGTCGTCCTTGCCATTAATGTTCAAATACACGTGACCGCCGTCCATCTTTAATGGTACTTTTTCATCGTCAAAATGCTCCTTTTGTGGAGTATATTCTGGAGGCAAAACACCATTGTTACCTTCCTCGTGAGAATGTGTGACATTTTGGCCAGAATTAACAGCTGAATTGTCAATAAGCGGAACAGATTCTTTGGGAAGACTTTGATGAGTAGTGTCCTCATTTACGAGAACGGATTCTGTTTTTCCTTCCATAGTTCCAATGTCGTGCGAGTTTGGAGCTACCGCTCATCTGAAATGGTGTCCCTTCTTGATGAACAACTGTTGGTATTAAAGGAGGTAATACGACTCAACATTTACTATATATACCTCTCAGGCAGCCAGTTAATGGCTTAAGAGATGCATATGACAGGATAAGTACGTGACTAATTATAACTCATGTAGTAAATACGCATGTATAAGGAGTGTTCCGTTACCCCGTTCTATTTCTGATTATATATACTGCTTCCCGTGAATTAGAAGCAAATATAAGTCTACATATAACCCATGAAAGGCAATGGACATAAAAACGAATATTATTTTATCATTATTATTTTCCTAAAACCGATGAAAGAGTAAGTTAAGCAACTTCCAATATGGTAAAGTGACATATTTCTGTCATCTTGTTATTTCAGGCTGCGTCACGTTAACAAAGCTTTTCCGAGATGATGTAAACCAGTCGAAGAATAACACAATTTTTTAGTAGTTTCGAGTTTATTTATGTTTTTTTTAATATGTTGAAATTAGATTATTTTTAATACTTTTGTAATATTTACCTAAATTTTAAATGTAACTGGACTGAGTTACCATCATTTCAAAATACCGAAATCCCGTGGAAAAGAAAAACAGATGTGATGGCAGTAAAGCAGATTTAAAGATTGAGTAATTTTACCAAAAAATCTAGAAAAAACATAGTTACGTTGTCGAAAGTATAAAAAGGTAAAGAATGAAATATGCAGCAGATATAAAAATAAAAGTCGATATATGACTATTTGTTCATATCCAAGGTTTAGCGGCATTATTCTAAGGATAATTCAACCAGTAATAATTTATGTTGGCATGTCTAATTAAACGGCAAATCTATATCATTTGCGGTAACATCATTTCCTTTATTTCTTGATAATAACGCAATTGCGTATGTCCGAATTCCTCAATACACTATCCTGTTCAAGGTCGATTTTGTAATCATATTTAATTTTTGTAAAGGTAACATTAATTCATGTGTCAATACATGTAGTTATAATTGTTAAAGACTATATGGTTTGTGTTCCTTAAGGTGAAGATTAGTACTCAGAATAAATTGACAGCAATATGTAATAAGTTGTGTATGAGGCAGTAAAAGTCGAATGGTTATGAATATGAATTAAATTACGATGTAGTCGTTTCATAAGCTCGCTCACGTGTAAAGACTCGACTCGTGTTGCAGCAGATAAACCTCTTACATGGGTCGTCTTGTTTGAATTGTTTATATAAACATGTTAACAACCTGATTACTCCAACCTCTAGTATCAAGCTGGTGCTTGCAACAGAATAACTAGCAATGTTTAGAAGTAAAATATACGATATATCCCAGACGTATTGGGATTTTAACAAAGTACGAACCAACACAAAGTACTTAAGAAAAATACACGTTTTAATACTAATGGGTGCACTACGTGATGGAAATCTACTAGAGATGAGGAAGCGAACAAAAAGAAAGCTGAATTAGTTCAATAAGCCAATTGACGGTCAGTTATGAATATGTAACTAGATGTATTCTATACCCTTAAGACAGAGGTAAACTGGTGTTTCTCCATTGCATAATGTGATATGTCTAGTCACGGTAAATATTCCTATGTAAAATCGTCGCACTTACCTATTAAATGTGAGTAGTCATCAGTTATAAATCAAAACAGTAGTCTAGGTTGTATACTTCGCGAAATGCTACTTAGTGGTACATGTATTGTATTCTTTTAATTAAGTGTATAACATTTACGTCTTGCAACTGGCGAATATGTAACTGCACGTAATAGATGTAATGTTCAAACATCACTTTACTATTATAAAAATATCCATGAATTAATCTACAGTGGTATCAAACCTTGACCTTGTTGGCTATGTTATGATCAAGTTTGCTTGCTAAAAGGTGGAACCATTGTGGGACACATTGCTGTTTTTTTCCACTCTGTCTGTCATAGAGATTGGAGCTGAAGTCTTCCGTGTGATATGTATTTCACATGATTCTCTTAATGACTGGGCAATGAAAACTACTGTTATTACATGTATAATTAATTTGTGTGTTATAAGACACAGGTGAAAAATAGTGACTGGTAAAAAATATAGAAATGGTTCATCTATGTTTCTAATGTTTTACGCCAAGGAAATATGATACGTATGCTATCAATAACTTCATTCCAAAGAACCATGAATGAATCATTATATTAGTTATCTCCCTTGTAAATTCTGATTGCATGCATGGCTTTCCAGTATTAAGGACTTTATTACACTCGAGCAAGGCACGCAAGGGTGTAATAAGTCCCGAGTGAAAATAAATTATGCAATCACTGACTTACTACATGCTTCTTAACCTCGACAGATTGATTGAAGAATATATGTCCAATACCCTAAAACCAATAATCAAAGCCAATGGACCTCTTGCTCGATAATTATACATATAATAACACAGTTCTCTCCTTCCGACTGGTGTTTAGAGGGTCCAGGATCTGAATCGTTCTGTTTCCAAAAAAACTAATTCATTAATGTATTTCTTCTTAAAAATTTTCTTTTTTTTATATGAAATATATGCCTCTCAGAAATTCAAAGAATTATGCTCCCTTTTTGAGAGGGATTTTTTTCAATTTTTCCCCCTGATATTTACCATCCATAAACAAATAAGTAAATATAAACTTTAAATTATACGTTGTGGAGAATAAAACAACTCAAAGACGTTTTTTCTATATAATGTATTGATATGTGTTACATTACTGTTATCTCAGCTTTACAAGTGCTGCGATAGCTCCAATACCCAACACAGATATTCCCCCCAGAAGAGCCAGATTGTCGATAGCCTTATCCTTTAGTGATTTCTGATCTGGCTGTGTGTTCAGATTGAATCCGTGCGAGGCAGTAATGGTGTTGGAGGTGTTGCCGTTATCATCGACACTAAATGTTCCTTTATCGACAAATTCACCTTTTGGCTGTGTGTTTCTCAACTCTGCGGGCCTGTTGTTGATAACGTCTGGTTTCTCAGACATTCCTTCCATTGTTACCTTTGTATCGAATGACCGAGACGAATTTGTGGGCAGCATTTCAATGTCATCCCCGTTACCAACGAATCCAACATTTCCTTCCAATGGCGATAATCGTTCTTGGAGCATTCCTGATGGTGGAGGCATATTCGACAGTCCAACCTTTGCACAATAGGGTATGCTATTTTCTTTCATAGAGGTTTCTTGTTCTTGCCCATTAAACATCATTGTCGTCGGAAACTTCGCTTCGCACCCGTGGTGTTCACAGTCTAAGCGCATTTGCGGGGTCTTAGGTAATTTGTACCCAGTGACCTTTTCAATTTCTTCCGAAAGGTCGAACCTTTGGATCTCCTCTAATGTCTTCATCAGTTTGTAAAGGGTAGCATCTTCCCGCCGACTCCACACTTCTAACAGTTTCTTTGTACATGACGTTTCGTTCTGGTTACATTTTATCCTGGTTACCTCCTCCATCGTATAGTCTACAACACATTACACGTAAAATCATGAAAGCAGAAATACGGATATAGCTATACCTATTACCAAACCATACTGACCCATATTTACAAACTTAGATAGGTATCTTTAAATAATCAGAGCAATGGCGTTTTATCTCCGGCCTGCAAACCAATCTTATTAGGAACGTTTTTCTTAAACCCCCTCCACCCGCCCAATCCGAAATCCGTTTTCGCAATAAAGTCTTTAATAAAGGCTTTGCGCTCCATAATTCCGACTACCTTCTATCTTATCGAAGTTTTACACGTTCTTCGCCCGGAGGTACAAAACCAAATCCAGGCCCATCAATCAAACAATGTATTTCGCGGGTATTACACGGCTACTTACTCAGATATGCAGCCATGGCCTCCCAGTTCTTGTCCACGTCTTGACTATCCAGGATCTTCAGTATGGAAGTTACCCGGGAAGGCAGATTCTTAACCTTTGTATCGCCTCTGTACGACCTGGCCCTCCGACGGGACTGCTTCCGGCGATGAAATCCAATCGCTGGTCTGTCGTCCTCATCTAATCCAGCTTTGAGGAAAGCAAGAAAAATTGGTATGAGTCAATAGGTGATGCTTTTGATATTAATTTAATGTTATCTTATGTAAATCTGTATAACCAAAGCAGAAATAAAATGTTAATCATTATGTAACTTATTTAGTTATTTATTTAATGATTAACTTAAATAGATTTTTTATGTTATGGAGATATAACACTATTCAATTTAACTCTTATAATTCAATTTACTAAAGATAATCTCTTCAATATTCAAAATTCATCTTGGGACTCTTTTGTCTATTAATTCATTACGCCGTCATGTCAACAAATCAGAAGCAACGTTACAAACGGCTACGCTATTTTTTCCTTTATGGGCTGATAAAGTAATTTTTTAAGCCAATGAAAATGCTCATAACAAGCAAAATTGAATTATAGAAAGATTAGTCAAATGGCGGTCAGGAATATGCTTCAGACACCTCCACAGTATAATTAAGATCCGGTATATCAAATTTCTTTAGCGAAAGAGCTCGAGCGTGAATTCAAATGTTTAACGGGTTATTTCGCATGAACTCATGATTGTATGTACATTGTAAGAGGCACTCATACCGAAAATAACGAAGAGGAGAAATGTTATTTACGCGGAAAAAAGTAGTTTACAGTACGATGTACTATACAAAGTAAAGTTTGACTTTATATCGTGAATTCAATTCTTTGAAATAAACAGAAGGGCGTTTTAAACCAACAGGAAATATTTTGACGTGACTTAAGCTAGGGGATAAATATAATCCGTATAATATTCCGGATTTTTAAGGATTTTTTAATAAATAATATTTACTCCCTGTAACATCACTTAACATATAAAGAATATGCTCGTAACATCTTCATACCTTCAGTAGGTGATATATAATTCATAACTATATCAAATAAGCTGGGTTTTCCACAATAAAACAAAATATCGTTATTTCAAAAGTAATTCCGGACCCAATTTTAGTGACAAATTGCATCAAAATAGTCATGTTTTCTTTTTTTCTGAAAAAATGATCTCAAGAAAAATCGATTTTTTTAAAATTTCTATGAAGATTGACCTATTTGCAATCAGAAAAACCAATAAAAAGTATACCTCACCGAATTATTTTTCAAAATATCACCGATTTGCTTTCTAATACCCCTTAAATTTTGGCCTGAAAACGTTAAAAATACGCAAATCCGTAGCATTTTTCAACGTTTTATGTTATTCATTTACCTTTGTTAATTTTCTATATTTATTATCTTATTGGAGCATACAAAATAACATAATAATTATATATCTTCATGATTTTATTTATCTATTATTTAAAATATAACAAACCAGTTTCCAATCTACATGTAGGCCTGACCCCAAGCTTTCAAAAAGAGTCTAATTCATCAGGAAATATTAAAGCTTTTCTGAGACAAATATTTTGCTCTGTGTGATTCTGTATTAAATTGGATTATTTTCCGTGATAGCATCTTTCTAATCATAAGTAAAGATTTTAACAAAAAAATAAAATGAAAATATGTTCCATCAATTTTAATTCCGTATATTGTTTGTCCGTTTCCGGACGAAAATTAGTATACCGGTATGTTAGGATTCGTATCTATCGAAGCTCAAAACTCGAACGTTTGCATTTAAAACATCGCTAACTTCCTTCAGCATTGATATACTGTGTAAGATCAATCATGCAAAAACATATGTACATAGCATGACGGTCATTCTGATGTACAGTTACTACAGTAGGCCTACTGTAACTGATGCGAAGTTTTTCGTTTTGGGTCCCCATTAATTCGTGTATTCCATGTGATTGTTTAGATACCATTATGATTCTTGGAATTTACTTCATGCACGAATCTTCAAAATTATACTATATTTACCGATTAGCACACAGTTCACACCTTTATATTGGTACACGTCAAGTAAACACTCGGAGAGCTGGCAGACGAAATATTTGCGGGGTACGGAGAAATAAAATATGTTTGCCGGGATCCGGAAAGCGACGTTACAAACGTATGACGTCACAGAAGGGACGGTCTACGTTAAGCTAGGGGATAAATATAATCCGTATAAATTCTAGTCTGACTTGGTATATACATCTCGATATATACCTTCCAATGTGTCGGCTAGTTGATGTAGATCAGTGCTGTGTAGAGCGGTCAGTAGACATGACCACCAATCGTCCATTCTAATTAGGTGATCGTACAGTTTCATGGCCGCCTGACTTTTATTATTTTGTCGTTGCCTGTTTTCTATTTCTTCCTGAAAATATACAAATAATTGTTTGTGATTGATTCCTGTGGTTTACGTTATCTGGAGTGTGCAATACAAAATGGCAGCCTTGTTGCCTTGGTACAATGTTTCAATGGTACAAAATTTCTTCGGTAATGCACAGCAGATTTTGTGGTTTTCACTAGACTCTCATGTATGTACAGGAATATCAGATACATTCATATTGAATTACGTTGAATGACTGACTTGCTGGTATGAAGTTGAAGTTATCTAAGATCTGACACATCGAAGCTTAACACGTTAGTGCATGTACGAATATATTTTCAAGTATTCGGCGTGGGACATTTGGGGAGATACAGAAGCAGACACAAATCTTGGGGCCAGGATGATGTTCTATACCGCCTTTACACAGTTTACAGATATAATATATAGATACTTGCCATTATTTATGGTTCTATACATGTGGACTATTACTTTTCGTATGCTTCTTGACAGAATTCCGTTACATTTTAAATAGAGGTATCATGATCGTACAAAGACCTATAGGTGTCAACGCACGGTTATATACTACGGTTATGCTATTTTATCTAATTTCATTCAATCAAATTTTCACGTATCTGTCCACTCACAGGCGTCTGCATCTGGTTTTGGAAAAATAAAATATCCTACCCCTACTATATGAACAAGGTGAGACACTCCATGAACCGGAAGTTGAGGGTACGCTCCAATTCACTTTGAAATTAGACCAAATTTGACGAAAATATTGAGTGTCCGCTCATTTAATCAGCTTACCTTAATGAAGAATCCTCTATTTGTAATGTAATGCCAGGTTTTTGTCGCGAAGTTACGGTTTTTTAATATGAAACAGGACATCAAGTATCAAAGTAGCGGACGATGCATCAACTATATGGAACGGAAGTTTCAAGCAAGCAGTTTTTCAAGGAGCAATCTGATTGGTTAATCAAATTAATTGACCAATCATGTTGCTTCATGCAACTGCTCGATTGAAGAGTTTCACTTCCGTTCCACAGTTGAAGTATCGGAGTGTCTCACCTTGTTCATATAGTAGGGGTAGGTGATCATATTTCTATCAAACTAGAAGCAGACACCTGTGGTCCACTTATATAGGTATACCAATACCTAATGATAGTTTTCGTTTAAAGCTAAAAAAATGCGCTCGGTCTGCTTTATTTTCATTCAAAATTGTTCGGCGTTAGTTATTTACAAGCATAACCAAGGTCAAGGACATTGCAACTATTTATAGATTTGTTCCACCTGTGGCTTACCTTGCTAGATCGAGTGAGACATCGAAGGTAAGGTAGAAGTTCTATTGGGTCAACTTTCCTGGTAAATTCTGGCAGGTGCTTCTCCAGCTGTTTAATTCTCTTTTCTTCTAATGTCACCATTTTTCTGGGGAAAACAATGTAAACGTACGTACATGTATTTAGGTGTTATAAATTTGTCGGACATTCAATTATTAATGTTTTAATCAATTACACTTTATGCATCTATTAGTTCATGATTTAAAAAAAAATCAAAATATTAGCATATCCCAGCATCAAATATTGATAGGAAAGCACAGGAAACTTATTTTAGAAAATCCTAAACATCCTTATCCTAACCTATCTAACTCTAATATGATAAACTCGAACGGAACATATGGGGAACAGAACATGGAATATATAGGTAGTGAATTCCTGAGTATACCTTCCTTAAACAATTTAGCTCAATCGATTATAGATGTAACAGATAATTCCTTTTTGAATACCGAAACACACAGTAAGCTAACCATACTGTGTCAAAATGTCAGACTACCGACACTAGATATGTGATCGTGCACGCCTTTTACGTGCGGTTGTGTTTGCGCTGCCTTGTTAGTCTGGTCCTTAGCATGATCATGTAAAGTAGGACCTTCTGATATTTCCAATATAAGTATAAGTATAATAGGGTCAAGGTCTATAACTCGGCCGGCCATATAACACTACCCAATTTCAGAAAAAGTATGATTATTAACCAACCGTATAGGATATGACAATAGGAATACTCTCAATCGACAGCCAGATAATTTATCTTTAATTTGGTATATGATACAATATATAGCATGCCGTATAGATGTCACTAGGTATCCAGAAACATCGGAAAACAGCCAGATTTCAACTGGTCGGACACTGTGGTGTCCTCTGATAAACACGCCAGGGCTCTAATGGGTAGCTCAAAAACCACTGCATGTCAACATTTCAGCTTCATAGGAATTAAAGTTTGGTAAAAAACAAACTTACCGGTATGTTAGTGTTTATCTATATACCATCCATTTGCTCAATACAGCCTTTTGAAATTTCCGATTGAAAAAATGTGTGTCTCTAGACGCCATGTTGATATGTGTGTATTACATTTGTTTTCTCGGCGTTGATTGGTCAATTAATTTTAGAGAGCCAATCAACGCTGACAAAACAAATCTACTGCACACATACTTACATGGCGGCTAGAGACATAAATTTTTCAATCGGATATTTCAGAGGGCTACGTTAGGCAAATGGATGGGATTTATACATGGATTTACTAACTGGTAAGTTTGTTTTCTACCAAACTTTCATTCTTATGACGCTGAAGTGTTGACATGCAGTGGATTTTGAGCTACCCATTAGAGCCCTGGCGTGTTTATCGGAGGACACAACTGTGTCCGACCAGTTGAAATCAGGCTTATTCCGATGTTTCTGGATACCTAGTGACATTTATACGGCATGCTATATATTGTATTATATACCAAATTAAAGATAAATTATCTGGCTGTCGATTGAGAGTATTCCTATTGTCATATCCTATACGGTTGGTTAATAATCATACTTTTTCGGAGATTGGGTAGTGTTATATGGCCGGCCGAGTTATAGACCTTGACCCAGTATTATACTTATACTTATATTAGAAACGAACACCTGTAAAGTAGGACCTTCTGATATTTCCAAGTTTGTATTGAAAATAAAGCGCATGGTTTTATGTATTGATGATTTTTGTCGAAATACCTTTAAAATACTCCACAGTCGATAGAGCATAAACAATATTCATGATTTGAACAATATGTTTGTACATGTACATGCATGTGCATAATCAATATAAATTAAAACATGGTTGTGATTTATTGTTATAGCGTGATGTATATTTGAGACAAAGTCTACTATTATCACCCACTGCTGTGGAATAGTTACTTTGAATAGTTTGTGAACTATTCCACGGGAAAAGATAACTATTTCGCAGTTGAAGGTAAATATAAAGTCAATAGCTACTTGCTTAAATAGACATCGAATTGAACAAAAACGCCTATTTTTATAAGTATACAATTTCCATATCTTCATTCAAAAATGAATTACACCATTTCTTTCACTGCCACTATATCAATAACAGGTAAAAAGGATAGTGTTATACATATTCAAATGGAATATCAAGAGACAGCAGCCGCAGTTTCTGTCAAAAATAAATTACAGATGATTGACGTAATTCTCTGTTTTATTTTCATTTTTCTATGTATTTTTCATACTTTATTTTTTAACGAAATCGCTTTATATCCCGTAAAAATGGCATCGATCAGATCAATAGTTATTCAAGAGTTATATCCCTTTTACAATCAAAATTCGGGACTGAATTTTAGATGAATTGTATAATATTATGTATATCCATATTAAGATTAGTAGTTCCAAAGCCATGGGGAGTAGTATCTAGCCCTAACGTTTATATAGAGAAGACATATATATACTCTCTGACGTTCATAATGAAATATAATGTCGATACAGAGCAAATAAACATGCTATAATTACAACAGTAGTAAGGGCTTAAGCGTAAGTATTAAAATTAAGATTACATATGTAATAATTCACGTGTACCTGACTGTATATATGTGTGTATATATATATACTACATGTATGTAAGATGAACTTTGATATTTGAGGTTTGTGCCAAGTTTATATGACGTATTCGACGGTGGGAAAGGTGTCTTGTTTTTCACCTGTATGTATATATAATTGTAATTTGGTCTACCTGGCTTCGGTCTGTTAGTTAGACGAGTTCGTATCTTTACCACCTTGAATAGTTCGTAATCATTGTTACACATGTGTAAGGATTCGTGTTATAAAATCAATGATTCAGAAAGAGTAGTAATATTTCAAGGAGCCTAGTTAGTCACTTCAAACATTACACAACACCAATGTACAAATGTTAGTCACACGTCATCATATAAACTACAGTCAATACAGCGCATTGTGTATTTGTAAGCACACTACTTTCGGTTTGTCCCCCAACATAAATAGTTACCATCTTTACACTGTACATACACGTACTGTTATTGATGTTTAATGTTGGTCTAACTAGCTGTTTTCTCTCAAACAATCTTATTGAATTTTTTCATGATTTTATAACACTATGACGGATACGCTGTACATTATCAAAAATGAACAAATGAGGAATTAATAAGGAATGAAGAGCGAACGAATGAATGAATGAAAAAGAACGAAAGAATATATGCACGCACGCACGAACGGCATTAAACGACTTTGAATAAAGGAATGAAAAAACCACAATGAACAAGAATGAACACTCGATATACAAAAACGTTAATCAATGAATGACATTAAATAACTAACATTCGTTGAACTAATGCTAGCAAGAATTTTAATGAATACTTGACTAATTGATTGGTTGATCAATTGAATGAATGAAAATGAATTAGTCGAGTCACTAATATGTATCTATATTTTCTGTCAGATTTTTGATCACTATTTAACTTATAGTACTACATGTACATGTAAATGGAAATTATAATGCGCAATAGAATTCAAACAATGAGATTTACCTACCTTTTTGTTTGCCAATTAGTTATCTTGTGCTGTGTACATATTAATCTATCAGTATACATACATTGTAGGTCTGGTGATAAGATACCACGATTAACCTGGAAAAACAAATGGGGAAATCCCTCAGTGCAAAAGATTGGAGATTTCCCGAGCTATAAATAGATGTTTCTCACCACCGACTTTTATTGATTGGGGACACAGAGAAATCTCCTGTTCCAGTTGGACACCTGTCGGTCTGTTTTGTTTAGTTGGATAACGCTGTCCGAATGTGTTTTAAAATCCAAACCTTCATAATCAAAGCAAAGTAGTCTGTATACATTATTTTGTACTAGGTTGGCGACTCGTAACTATTTGACCCCGTTTCATATAATTTTTACGGTTAATAAACCCAGTCACTGCGGCTCTATTTCTACATTAGATACATATAGCATGTTGGTGAGCCGGCTCTATTTCTACATTAGATACATAAAGCATGTTGGTGAGCCGGCTATATTTCTACATTAGATACATATAGTATGTTGGTGAGCCGGCTCTATATCTACATTAGATACATATAGTATGTTGGTGAGCCGGCTCTA
Source organism: Argopecten irradians (assembly GCF_041381155.1). NCBI lineage: Eukaryota > Metazoa > Mollusca > Bivalvia > Pectinida > Pectinidae > Argopecten > Argopecten irradians. The sequence continues at coordinate 12,831,344 of NC_091144.1, forward strand.
TTTCTACATTAGATACATATAGATGTTGGTGAGCGGCTCTATTTCTAGATACATATAGTATGTTGGTGAGCCGGCTCTATTTCTACATTAGATACATATAGTATGTTGGTGAGCCGGCTCTATTTCTACATTAGATACATAAAGCATGTTGGTGAGCCGGCTATATTTCTACATTAGATACATATAGTATGTTGGTGAGCCGGCTCTATTTCTACATTAGATACATATAGCATGTTGGTGAGCCGGCTCTATTTCTACATTAGATACATATAGTATGTTGGTGAGCCGGCTCTATTTCTACATTAGATACATATAGCATGTTGGTGAGCCGGCTCTATTTCTACATTAGATACATATATAGCATGTTGGTGAGCCGGCTCTATTTCTACATTAGATACATGTAGCATGTTGGTGAGCCGGCTCTATTTCTACATTAGATACATATAGTATGTTGGTGAGCCGGCTCTATTTCTACATTAGATACATATAGTATGTTGGTGAGCCGGCTCTATTTCTACATTAGATACATATAGCATGTTGGTGAGCCGGCTCTATTTCTACATTAGATCTATTTCTACATTAGATACATATAGCATGTTGGTGAGCCGGCTCTATTTCTACATTAGATACATGTAGCATGTTGGTGAGCCGGCTCTGTTTCTACATTAGATACATATAGCATGTTGGTGAGCCGGCTCTATATCTACATTAGATACATATAGTATGTTGGTGAGCCGGCTCTATTTCTACATTAGATACATATAGCATGTTGGTGAGCCGGCTCTATTTCTACATTAGATACATATAGCATGTTGGTGAGCCGGCTCTATTTCTACATTAGATACATATAGCATGTTGGTGAGCCGGCTCTATTTCTACATTAGATACATGTAGCATGTTGGTGAGCCGGCGTCTATTTCTACATTAGATATATATAGTATGTTGGTGAGCCGGCTCTATTTCTACATTAGATACATATAGTATGTTGGTGAGCCGGCTCTATATCTACATTAGATACATATAGTATGTTGGTGAGCCGGCTCTATTTCTACATTAGATACATATAGTATGTTGGTGAGCCGGCTCTATTTCTACATTAGATACATATAGTATGTTGGTGAGCCGGCTCTATTTCTACATTAGATACATATAGTATGTTGGTGAGCCGGCTCTATTTCTACATTAGATACATATAGCATGTTGGTGAGCCGGCTCTATTTCTACATTATGATACATATAGTATGTTGGTGAGCCGGCTCTATTTCTACATTAGATACATATAGTATGTTGGTGAGCCGGCTCTATTTCTACATTAGATACATATAGTATGTTGGTGAGCCGGCTCTATTTCTACATTAGATACATATATAGTATGTTGGTGAGCCGGCTCTATTTCTACATTAGATACATATAGCATGTTGGTGAGCCGGCTCTATTTCTACATTAGATACATATAGTATGTTGGTGAGCCGGCTCTATTTCTACATTAGATACATATAGTATGTTGGTGAGCCGGCTCTATTTCTACATTAGATACATATAGCATGTTGGTGAGCCGGCTCTATTTCTACATTAGATACATATAGTATGTTGGTGAGCCGGCTCTATTTCTACATTAGATACATATATAGTATGTTGGTGAGCCGGCTCTATTTCTACATTAGATACATATAGTATGTTGGTGAGCCGGCTCTATTTCTACATTAGATACATATAGCATGTTGGTGAGCCGGCTCTATTTCTACATTAGATACATATAGCATGTTGGTGAGCCGGCTCTATTTCTACATTAGATACATATAGTATGTTGGTGAGCCGGCTATATTTCTACATTAGATACATGTAGCATGTTGGTGAGCCGGCTCTATTTCTACATTAGATACATGTAGCATGTTGGTGAGCCGGCTCTATATCTACATTAGATACATATAGTATGTTGGTGAGCCGGCTCTATTTCTACATTAGATACATGTAGCATGTTGGTGAGCCGGCTATTCTACATTAGATACATAGTAGATGTTGGTGAGCCGGCTCTATTTCTACATTAGATACTATATAGTATGTTGGTGGTGAGCCGGCTCTATTTCTACATTAGATACATGTAGCATGTTGGTGAGCCGGCTCTATTTCTACATTAGATACATATAGTATGTTGGTGAGCCGGCTCTATTTCTACATTAGATACATGTAGCATGTTGGTGAGCCGGCTCTATTTCTACATTAGATACATATAGTATGTTGGTGAGCCGGCTCTATTTCTACATTAGATACATATAGTATGTTGGTGAGCCGGCTCTATTTCTACATTAGATACATATAGTATGTTGGTGAGCCGGCTCTATTTCTACATTAGATACATATAGTATGTTGGTGAGCCGGCTCTATTTCTACATTAGATACATATAGTATGTTGGTGAGCCGGCTCTATTTCTACATTAGATACATATAGTATGTTGGTGAGCCGGTCTATTTCTACATTAGATACATATAGTATGTTGGTGAGCCGGCTCTATTTCTACATTAGATACATATAGTATGTTGGTGAGCCGGCTCTATTTCTACATTAGATACATATAGTATGTTGGTGAGCCGGCTCTATTTCTACATTAGATACATATAGCATGTTGGTGAGCCGGCTCTATTTCTACATTAGATATATATAGCATGTTGGTGAGCCGGCTCTATTTCTACATTAGATACATATAGTATGTTGGTGAGCCGGCTCTATTTCTACATTAGATACATATATAGCATGTTGGTGAGCCGGCTCTATTTCTACATTAGATACATATAGTATGTTGGTGAGCCGGCTCTATTTCTACATTAGATATATATAGTATGTTGGTGAGCCGGCTCTATTTCTACATTAGATACATATAGTATGTTGGTGAGCCGGCTCTATTTCTACATTAGATATATATAGTATGTTGGTGAGCCGGCTCTATTTCTACATTAGATACATATAGTATGTTGGTGAGCCGGCTCTATTTCTACATTAGATACATATAGTTGTGATGTTGGTGAGCCGGCTCTATTTCTACATTAGATACATATAGTATGTTGGTGAGCCGGCTCTATTTCTACATTAGATATATATAGTATGTTGGTGAGCCGGCTCTATTTCTACATTAGATACATATAGTATGTTGGTGAGCCGGCTCTATTTCTACATTAGATACATATAGTATGTTGGTGAGCCGGCTCTATTTCTACATTAGATACATATAGTATGTTGGTGAGCCGGCTCTATTTCTACATTAGATACATATAGCATGTTGGTGAGCCGGCTCTATTTCTACATTAGATACATATATAGTATGTTGGTGAGCCGGCTCTATTTCTACATTAGATACATATAGCATGTTGGTGAGCCGGCTCTATTTCTACATTAGATACATATAGCATGTTGGTGAGCCGGCTCTATTTCTACATTAGATACATATATAGTATGTTGGTGAGCCGGCTCTATTTCTACATTAGATACATATAGTATGTTGGTGAGCCGGCTCTATTTCTACATTAGATACATATAGTATGTTGGTGAGCCGGCTCTATTTCTACATTAGATATATATAGTATGTTGGTGAGCCGGCTCTATTTCTACATTAGATACATATAGTATGTTGGTGAGCCGGCTCTATTTCTACATTAGATACATATAGTATGTTGGTGAGCCGGCTCTATTTCTACATTAGATACATATAGTATGTTGGTGAGCCGGCTCTATTTCTACATTAGATACATATAGTATGTTGGTGAGCCGGCTCTATTTCTACATTAGATACATATATAGTATGTTGGTGAGCCGGCTCTATTTCTACATTAGATACATATAGTATGTTGGTGAGCCGGCTCTATTTCTACATTAGATACATATATAGTATGTTGGTGAGCCGGCTCTATTTCTACATTAGATACATATATAGTATGTTGGTGAGCCGGCTCTATTTCTACATTAGATACATATAGTATGATGTTGGTGAGCCGGCTCTATTTCTACATTAGATACATAAGTATGTTGGTGAGCCGGCTCTATTTCTACATTAGATACATATAGTATGTTGGTGAGCCGGCTCTATTTCTACATTAGATACATATAGTATGTTGGTGAGCCGGCTCTATTTCTACATTAGATACATATAGCATGTTGGTGAGCCGGCTCTATTTCTACATTAGATACATATAGCATGTTGGTGAGCCGGCTCTATTTCTACATTAGATACATATAGCATGTTGGTGAGCCGGCTCTATTTCTACATTAGATACATATAGCATGTTGGTGAGCCGGCTCTATTTCTACATTAGATACATATAGCATGTTGGTGAGCCGGCTCTATTTCTACATTAGATACATATAGTATGTTGGTGAGCCGGCTCTATTTCTACATTAGATACATATATAGTATGTTGGTGAGCCGGCTCTATTTCTACATTAGATACATATAGTATGTTGGTGAGCCGGCTCTATTTCTACATTAGATACATATATAGTATGTTGGTGAGCCGGCTCTATTTCTACATTAGATACATATAGTAGTATGTTGGTGAGCCGGCTCTATTTCTACATTAGATACATATAGTATGTTGGTGAGCCGGCTCTATTTCTACATTAGATACATATAGTATGTTGGTGAGCCGGCTCTATTTCTACATTAGATATATATAGTATGTTGGTGAGCCGGCTCTATTTCTACATTAGATACATATAGCATGTTGGTGAGCCGGCTCTATTTCTACATTAGATACATATAGCATGTTGGTGAGCCGGCTCTATTTCTACATTAGATACATGTAGCATGTTGGTGAGCCGGGTCTATTTCTACATTAGATACATATAGCATGTTGGTGAGCCGGCTCTATTTCTACATTAGATACATATAGCATGTTGGTGAGCCGGCTCTATTTCTACATTAGATACATATAGTATGTTGGTGAGCCGGCTCTATTTCTACATTAGATACATATAGTATGTTGGTGAGCCGGGTCTATTTCTACATTAGATACATATAGTATGTTGGTGAGCCGGCTCTATTTCTACATTAGATACATGTAGCATGTTGGTGAGCCGGCTCTATTTCTACATTAGATACATATAGTATGTTGGTGAGCCGGCTCTATTTCTACATTAGATACATATAGTATGTTGGTGAGCCGGCTCTATTATCTACATTAGATACACATATAGTATGTTGGTGAGCCGGCTCTATTTCTACATTAGATACATATAGTATGTTGGTGAGCCGGCTCTATTTCTACATTAGATACATATAGTATGTTGGTGAGCCGGCTCTATTTCTACATTAGATACATATAGTATGTTGGTGAGCCGGCTCTATTTCTACATTAGATACATATAGCATGTTGGTGAGCCGGCTCTATTTCTACATTAGATACATATAGTATGTTGGTGAGCCGGCTCTATTTCTACATTAGATACATATAGTATGTTGGTGAGCCGGCTCTATTTCTACATTAGATACATATAGTATGTTGGTGAGCCGGCTCTATTTCTACATTAGATACATATAGTATGTTGGTGAGCCGGCTCTATTTCTACATTAGATACATATAGTATGTTGGTGAGCCGGCTCTATTTCTACATTAGATACATATATAGTATGTTGGTGAGCCGGCTCTATTTCTACATTAGATACATATATAGTATGTTGGTGAGCCGGCTCTATTTCTACATTAGATACATATAGCATGTTGGTGAGCCGGCTCTATTTCTACATTAGATACATATAGTATGTTGGTGAGCCGGCTCTATTTCTACATTAGATACATATATAGTATGTTGGTGAGCCGGCTCTATTTCTACATTAGATACATATAGTATGTTGGTGAGCCGGCTCTATTTCTACATTAGATATATATAGTATGTTGGTGAGCCGGCTCTATTTCTACATTAGATATATATAGTATGTTGGTGAGCCGGCTCTATTTCTACATTAGATACATATAGCATGTTGGTGAGCCGGCTCTATTTCTACATTAGATACATATAGCATGTTGGTGAGCCGGCTCTATTTCTACATTAGATACATATAGCATGTTGGTGAGCCGGCTCTATTTCTACATTAGATACATATAGTATGTTGGTGAGCCGGCTCTATTTCTACATTAGATACATATAGCATGTTGGTGAGCCGGCTCTATTTCTACATTAGATACATATAGTATGTTGGTGAGCCGGCTCTATTTCTACATTAGATACATATAGTATGTTGGTGAGCCGGCTCTATTTCTACATTAGATACATATAGCATGTTGGTGAGCCGGCTCTATTTCTACATTAGATACATATAGCATGTTGGTGAGCCGGCTCTATTTCTACATTAGATACATTTAGTATGTTGGTGAGCCGGCTCTATTTCTACATTAGATACATATAGCATGTTGGTGAGCCGGCTCTATTTCTACATTAGATACATATAGTATGTTGGTGATATGCCGTATATAGCCAGCTATATTTTTGTGATTTAAGTTAAAAAAAAGAGCACATTTCAATTTTAGCGGTTTTACATTTTCACGATTTGATTTTCCAGTTGTAAATATACACGTAGTGCACTATTGGCTATTTTTACGAGTTGCACATGTATACAACTATAAAACTGTGAGGAACTGATAATTCTATACAGTTCTGCGTCCTGAGAAGCTAATATTACTTACAGTATGTTGTGCCAATGAAGCCGAGACTACATATGGAATTCGAATTTGAAACTAAAATTGATTGATTCACATTGACCCTAAAAGATGAAACTTCATTACATTATGTGCCCTGAGAAGCTGAAATCGTTGTATGCATTTCCAATTTCATCTTCTCAAATGGCTGTTAAAGGGCCACTACCTTTCTGAAACGGCTTTTAATTTTTAAAATGGGAATGCAAAACGAGATCGATAATTTTGTAGAGTCACAAAAGTTATTAACTTACCGATAATACTACACGTATCATCACCTTCTGAACAATTTTATTAAAATAAATAAAATGTTAATTTTCATAACGCGGGTCGTTTTATGTTTCCCGCCGTCGTCCTAAATACCGCGCGGTAGTTGACTATCTCTGCGCCAGACGGCAAAACGGCGAAATGACTCTCCACTGTTATCATGTTTGGTGTTGTAACCTCATCTTAGGCCATCGGTATATATTTTCTGATGTTATTAATGTTTTTAAGAAACCTTTATGTTTTGCTCCGGAAAGGTAGTGGGCCTTTACGTGCGATAGCCATGATAAAAAACATGCTATGTGACCAATGCAAGGAGAGGTAATTGATGTCCCACAGGCTTTTCGTGTCAGGAACGATAACTCGATCGGACCTGCACCGTGTATTGGTACTAAATAAGACCTGATATGCCAGATACGACTGTGCATTGCCATCTACAAAATGTGTATGTCACACTCTATCCCATAGCAACATGTATGTACATTTTCTTTTGTTTCTTAAAATAACTTGTCGATTTCTCATCGCCTGACACATAGACACAATATTGGGATTAATTTAATCACATAATTTACGTAATTAGGAATTGTGTTATGTGTAGGGACCCTTTGTTATATCGTAACTGAATTAATTAACGCGCATAACCAGCAGGCAAATCATGTACTTAGCAGTGCTATTAAAGACACCTGTACGTACCTCACCTGTACATCACACAGGTATGAACATCTAGACGCTGGAAACGTGACAGAAAAACAACATGGAGGATAGCGGGCCGCCTAGGAGGAGAGATAGCTACCTGGACAGATCGGAAGTTAATATCTGTGTCAAATACATCCTCTTCTTCACCAATCTTATCCTCTTTGTAAGTATTAAGGATTCCATGTACAAGGTCATTACTATCACCTAATTAGACTGATTAATCATGTATTTGATGAATCGGATGTTACTCATGACTAACACTTAAGTATCACAATTGTTCCGTCCAACATGTATAGATCTAGATTTCCTTACATATTGTCGGTACTGATGCTCTGAAGATTCGTTTTATGAAATATTTCTAAAGATTTATTAGATAGAACAGTGGTGAACATTACCGTCACTTCATACCATAAATAGGAATTATCACACGTAAAAATACAGGTACATGTTACATATTCCGGGGGACAACACAGTATGTAGGATTTGATTATAGTAGACCGAACAAATTTAACTTAAAAAAAATGTATTACCTTTCAAATTCGTATAAATTTTGTAAATCCGAAATTCGTTTAACTTAGTATTGATGCTTGGAACAGTCTACCTGGAGTTATCCAGACGACAAATAAATCCGAAATTCGTTTAACTTAGTATTGATGCTTGGAACAGTCTACCTGGAGTTATCCAGACGACAACCTATAGCTAGAATTTGAAATAAAATTAAAAATTACTGGGGAAAACTTAGAGGGAAAATTCAGTCTAAAGAGTACATTGAAATTTGCTTATATATCGGAAACAATCTAGTTCTAATGGAAGTCAGATGAGTTGGTTTTGCTGTGATATGCCAGAAAAGCCCCAGTGACTGTGGTGAAATGCGTGTGAGACGTGTTTACCTATTAGGTGCATGTTCCTGTCTAAAAAACAGTTCCTGTCTAAAAAACAATTTCATCAACTCCTTGGTTGTAATGTGTTTCATTTGTTTAACTTATGTGTTATTGGTTAGGGTGTGCATGGTACAGCATACATGTTGTACCTGCTTATTCAATAGTATCTATTAAAGTACTTAATAATGTCATGGAATTTGTCCATTTTTTTTTGTGTTTTGTTTTGGTTACTTAGAACAATATATTTATGCCATATTTTGTTTCATGGTTATGTAACAAAAATTATCCTCGCTGAATTGTCCCTTTAATATGAAATTCGGCTACAATGCCATCAACAATTCAACCACGAGAAGTGACTATCAAATCTACTTCTTTAAATTACAAATGTATATATATGTATTGTTTTATGATAAGGACATATAGGCAATGTGGGGCTGGGTTCATTACATGTCCTATTTTTGAAAATCTTAAAAAAAATCGACGACACATCTACAGACATTTACCTTTTATTTACACTTTTTATTTAAACACACATATGCACGATATTTGTTATAGCCACGAACTTGGAATTACGTACATTATACTTGTAGATATGATCATCAAACACAAAAAGGTTGATATACGAATCCAAAATGCATCAAGTATATAATAAATGTACCAGTAGGCACAAAGGTAGTCATAGACAGGTGGATGTGCTTGTGACAGATGTCATTAGATAATCGTCGTGAATAATTCTATGGGTGTGGTGAGTGGTCAGTCATCAGCTGAGCACTTGTGGTCAGTCGTCAGCTAACCATGTTTGGTGTAGACACTAAAAATCTTTTGTGTTATTCTGAGGAATTATATCGATTATACGTATGTCCTCGCGCCGACCTCGTGCGGATATTATTTGATTAATTATATTGTATAAAGATTATCATCTCCCTCGCACCTCACTACTCCCTCTCTTTCTCTCCACACGTACTGTCGAACTTCGTTAAACCGAACTCGTGTAACTCGAAGACCCTGTTTAAATTACGCTGCTCTGTTCCCATTATAATGTTCATTAGATATGTTCATGTAAACTTAACTTCAATACTCAGATAACTTAAAGCGATATCATAGTCTCTCTTCGACATCCGACTTAACAGTATATTTGCAGGAGAGACATCGTTTTGATATTAAACATAGGTCCCGAAAAACGTAATTTTGACATTCAAATGAAACCTTATACTTAGTATAATGCTAAATGTACATGGTAAATGAACACATTCGTGTCTTTATTTCCCTATAGCTATATCACGATCTGTTTGTATGTTCGGCTCCAGGGTTAATGACAGCATATAAATATAGATGTCACTCTGAGTCCTCGCGTGATATGAAACAAAGGTAAGGACAACATGTAGAATCCCAGGTCAAAGGTCATAAACATTGAAGGGTCAAAGGTTACCACATTAACATACAAAATGTATATTCAATATTATTATGACGAGCTTTAATAAAAGACCACATTCTCTAACAGGTTTACACTTCCTGTTTCAATATCGTTGATGCGAAATGTTTGTCGAATTGGTATCGAGTTTGAAAATGTTAAAGTGAATAGTCGGGCAAAGAAAATCAGTCTAAATGCGTTCATTGGCCTTCCAAAAGTTCTCATATATTAATACGACGGTCAAGTTCTGCTTAGTTTCCCAGTTCTGACCATTAAAGTAAAGAAAAGTTGAAAGCATCGAAAGCGAGGCTGTGTGGAAATGTAACCACGGACATAGTGAGTCGGGAGGACGTTTTAGAATTCCCATACTTTAAATGAATTTCTTCGTACGCAGACAGATTTTGACGAGATATTTTATTTTTCCATTTCATAAGAAATTATACTGGATACATTCACACATTTTTACCGACTTTAGCCATCCTTGCCCGACTGTTCACTTTAACATGGTTCCAGTTTTGGGCAAAGGGAAACAAACTTCATCCTCAAACAACAGTAACTTTTGATTTAGATGCATATATCCTCACCTGTCTTAAGATGTTTTGACATGTTTATGCTACCTGTTAATCACGATTACTCATTGTTTGCTACGTTTTAGTAACCTTATCGATCTAGATACCTGTACATTCTGCAAAAGAACACAAACAAATATTGATGATTTTCGGAGTTTTGGTACTAATAAGAGGTAAGGCTGGACGAACGTACTTATTAACTTTGATACCTGTGGGTGGTATAGTATTAAGAACAGGTAAACCTAAGTTATGTACATATAGTAGTACATATAATACGTAAATAAAGGTTTTACAGAAAGCATTTACAGATGATTGCAGTTCTAACACATATTTTAAAAACTAAAGGTTTATTAAAAAGCATTTAACTTGTGCCAAAATCCCCAATGCGAATCTAAACGTGATGTAATAAATTATCACCTCGCTTACAGCCACATATATATACACAGGTACATGTGCACGTAGGTAAAACGAAAGTACAAACGTAACATTGTTATATAAAAGATTTATTTATATATGATTGGTTTTTACTGTGTTCTGCTACATTACCTGAAATAAATGTACTGTGTATGACAACTTTAATTGTAGATATGATTGGATTCCCACTTGGGCAGTTTTTGACTGTAAGTTGGTGCTTTTCTTTGGGTACTCCCACTGTTCACGAAAACTTAGATGTCATTGGCTGTAACGTAAAACAAAGACCACACAGGATACGAACTGATTGAAATAGTTAAGTCCTATTTATAAATAGTATGACTAGATATGATTATATTCTTTACCTCGCTTCCATTGTTAGGAAGCGACTAAATATGGGGCCTTAGATATTCTGATTATTGAAACTAGATATTCCTTGACGCCGCAGCTTACTGGGTTTTACTTGAAAGGTCTCAGCTGATCACAGCGAATAAGTTTTTTTTTCAATGAGTGAGGCAATCGAGAGTCTAAACTATGACTAGAACATGTTCTTGTCGTCGTTAAAGGCGACTAAATTTGGAACCTTTTTCATTCTTCCTAACTGACCAATAGAAGCTTCTTCCGAAACTCTACTTTGACAACGCCTCACTTTTGGCCTTATGTTGGACGCTCGTCCCTAGTTTCTGTTAGGAAGACGCTGTCCTCTGGCCGGGACACACCATATTCTACAAAATTTACATTATCCTCAGAGTGTTTAAAGGCGACTAGATTTACAAGAACATTAAAATTTGTATATATATCGGAAAACCCCCAGTTCTAATGGAAATTAGATCAGTCGGTTTTACTGTGGTATGTCAGAAAATCCCATGGTGGTGAAATGCGTGTGAAATGTTCAAACTCACTCGCTGTCCGCCATTACACATTGTGGTCGAATATCTTGTATGCCGAACCCAGTCCCTTGCTCGTAGAGTAATGCTACTTTTGTCTAGAACAGCTCAAATCGCTCTGACAGAAGTGTGTTTACCTTATTAGGTGAATTTTCTTGCCTAAAAAATCATTATATCACCTCCACAGTGGTTATGTAGTTCAATTGTTTAACGTGCGTGACTTTGGCTCGGATATTGGTACAGCGTACATATTGTACCTGCTTAATCGTATTGATCAACGATTTGTAATTACAACGGTATCAATTAAAATACTAAACAATGACGTGGAATTTGTCAATATTTTATGTCATATGTTTCATAAGAAATGTAGAACAATACATTTATGCCATATTTTGCTTCTTGGTTATGTGAAAGAACTAGCGTGAGTGAATTGTCCCTTTAAACATTTGATCGACTAGATTTAGGACCTCACATTTTCTCTTCTTTCTACCTTGACACCGCCTCACTCTTGGCCTAGAACGCTCGTCCTTCCGAGGAAGGCTCTGTACTTCGGATAGGACAGACCATAGTCTACAAAAGCTGTAAAGGCGACTAAATTTAGCACCGCATATTTTCTCATCTTCCTAACTGACCTTATTCTTCGAAAATCTAACTGGATAGTTGTCACTACATTGTACCTCACATTTGCTCGTCTCTGCGTGTAAGGCTTTGTCACCTGGCCGGGACACACCATAGTCTACGAAAATTGCCGTTTCTGACTTTCTGCTCCTGCTTTTCAGCGTAAAAGGAGTGGGACACCCGGTTTACCAATTGTCAGCATGATTTAGTCGGGTGGGGTTTGTGTTTGGTTGCTTCAATAAGATAATGTACATGCACTATAAAAAGAGCAAGAGAACCTCTTATACAAAAAGGCACAATACAAATATACCACAGTCTACCAAAACTTACACAATTTCACAGTCTTTAAATGACCGTGGGTAGAATTATGACCTAATCAACTAGCCAAGGCTAATTAATCATAGTGTAGTTTAGGGTCAGCATGGGTGCTGAGTTATATATTAATTCGATAGTATATATACTCCATTGACAATAACATGCGACAAGACATAATTAAATCTTATAATAGTATCATTGTTTTGCATTGTTACAGCTGGCCGCTGCTGGGGCTCTAGGACTCGGGATATGGATCCAGGTATTGAAGGGCAAGGTCGTGTTACACATAGTGGACTTCCTGTTTGATCCATCCATCATGATAATGTGTCTGGGCGGATCTGTTACATTTCTCGTCGCCTTCTTCGGCTGTTGTGGATCACTCAGAGAGAACATCGTCCTCCTTACAATAGTAAGACAAGACGAAAGTAGAATTAGTTACCACTTTAATCATCACAATAGAAAGGCAAACCGGAAGTAGAGTTATTCCTCACACTAGAAAGGCAAACCGAAAGTAGAATTAATCCTCACAATAGTTATGGTAAACCGAGAGTAGAACTAATCATCACTATAGCTAAAGTAAACCGAAAGTAGAATTAATCCTCACAATATTTAAAGTAAACCGAAAGTAGAATTAATCCTTGCTCTTTTTATAAAGTGAGGAAACCCTCAAATAAAAATGCAATGTATCATGTACAGATGATAAAGCAAAATTGACTATTTTTGTAGTGGTAAAAATTACTTTTTTCTGAGATTCAATCCTTGTGTTAACAAGACAATCTAGAGTTTACTACATTTGTTCTCAAGAAATACTTTACGTGCATATACTTATATATATATATATACATGAATAGGTGTAGTTGTCACAGCTGATGTTATGTCATTTCCCAAAGAAACGTGTATTGAATACTTAAATCATGTCAAATACAATTAACTGGTAAATGAATTAAGTAATCGATGCACTTGTTTTACCTTAAATATAACAAAATATTTATTTTTGTTTTATTCTTATATGATATGGACATGTTATAGACAAATGAATTGAAAATAACATTATTCAATTCAACTTGATATTTTATAAGAACCTTGTAAAAAAACCTTGGTCTTATATAGTATCTTTCTAAGATGATCAATGTGTTTAAAATAGGCGTGCGTTCTATTTGTTAAAAACCGAACCAGTTGTGCCGATTCGAATGTGATGTACATGTATCTATATCTATATTGGAACGCGTTGTAGGTTAGGTTAGTTTATGTAAACGTAACACTTTGATCCAAGATGGCGAATCTGGTCTAGTTTTGTTGAAAGTTTGATCTATATTCGTTGAAATTTGATTTATTATGTAATTTAATGCGTTTTTAATCGTTTTAGGTATTCCTTCTATATCCCATAATGCTCTTAAGATAGGAAATCATAAGTTTTTAAACCCGAAGCGTATCTTTCATATGGGTAACGGGTCTATCGCCATATTGGAAACGTATATATCAATTCAGTATAATTGACATGAACCGCAAAAGGAACCCATGGTAGGATATATAAAATTGTTTCGTCGCTTTTAAGACTCGAGAGAGATATTTAATTTAGTATAATGTCGATCATAGAATACGGAAATGTGTAAAAGATGATTACAATGCCCGTTGCTAAGTAACGCAACTTCAGATTTATTTTTATGTAACAGTTTCCAAATATGCTCTATACCCAATTACCATGGTATGAAAAAAACGAAATCCAAGATTGGGCCAAAAATGCCCCTTAATGGTGCCATGTAGTCATTTCATTTTCAAAAATGTTCTTTGTGTTTTTCCTAGTTGACGGGTCAATTACTTTCTTATTTCATCGTGTATCATTAGTGTTGTTCACGAGGCTATCTCCATACACAGACACACTTGATTGAGAACATGCTAACGAATGAATGTACGACATTATCATTGTAGTATCATCCAATCAAAAATAAGTGAAAGGCCCAAAGGATGAGTTCTATACAGACTGTTACTACCAAGTACAAATGTAGGTGCATGCATGTGCAAAGTCCATTGATGAAGCACAAGCACTAAATGTAAAATTAAAGTTTCGTTGATAAGGAAGAAACAGATCAAACCGAAACTATGTTTTTTTATTAAGAATTAGCTGTTTACTTCGATGTCTTACTTTTATATAGGAAGTTAAATCACAGGGCCACTCGTGTTCTTAATATGGCATCCTTCCTTTACTATAAGTATTCATTATGTGTGTCCTCTATTTCAGTATCATACGCTCGTGAGCGTCCTGTTATTTGCGGAAGTTGCCCTCGTAGTCTTCGTCTTTGTTTTTTACTTCTCACCGGAAACCCTCGACAAACTAAACATCGTTCCGGAAGACACATTACGGGATGCTATCGTAAAATACCGAGACGATCCTGACATGCAAAATCTCATTGATGGCATTCAAGAATTGGTAAACGAACTATTGGAATGGTAGCTCAAAGAACTAATGATATTTAATTTAGGATTTATAGAATGAAAAACTAATTTAGTTCACACTTTCTTTATTTTGATCTATGCATAAATTGTACAACGAAGATAAAATCAATTGGAAATAGGAACAAGCTAGTGTCCCAGACACTTATGTAAACCTATCACCATGTACAGTAACAGCAAATGATAACTTTGGAGCATGATAACACCATTCTTACACAATAACTCACTCACTCGCATTCACATTTGGTAATAAATACAGAAAACATATAACATGTTTAAACTCGAATGAAATTTGTGGGTTGTAATATCTTACATATAACTATTCAATGGAAGCAAATCTGTCCGTTTTGATTATGTAGTGCTTTACGGTTAAGGATTTCGATTTATCAGCTCTATATTCATCTCCAAAAAGAAAACGATCCAAAGTAACACTAATCTAATGAGGTAGGTAGCGTCGTCTTATTTCATCAAATCGACCACATTCGAGTAAAAAAAGTTTGTTATCTTCGACCACACCACATATACTTTTAGATGGT